>NC_034608.1:24782159-24788320 GCF_900095145.1 Mus pahari | reverse complement strand
TTTTTGGTTTTTGGTTTTTGGTTTTTCGAGACAGGGTTTCTCTGTATAGCCCTGGCTGTCCTGGAACTCACTTTGTAGACCAGGCTGGCCTGGAACTCAGAAATCCGCCTGCTTCTGCCTCCTGACTGCTGGGATTAAAGGCATGCGCCACCACAACCGGCAGCATTTAACCTCTTATTCTCAGCACTTTAAGTGTCTCTTTCTACACAGCTGCCTATTGGATAAGGGAAAGATCTTGAGAGCAGACTGGTTCTATGGATATAAACATCAATACTTGGAAGACAATTTGACAACATGACATTTAAGAAAATAAGAATATCAAGTTCTATCCTAGGGATTATGACCTCTGAGAATTGGACTTTTCACCAGGATTGCAGTATCAAGTATAAAATTCCATTCCATCTTGATGAACAGACATCAAGTTTAATCAGAAAATGGTTATTTAGTTGGCAACAGTTATACCACTATTGCACCAATGGACATGTCTTTCCTGGAAGGTCAGTAATGTAGCATGCCAAGTATGCTGCTGGGTAAGAAACTTGATGTCTTTCTCTCCCATCAGCCTACAATTTCTTATATAGTGGCACACATCTTAGGAAATTAACAAGGAGAGTAGTTATCTTGATGACACATGGCATTTACTGTTGGTTCCGTTGGGATTTTCAGTTAGTGGATTTTATAATCTTGTTTTATGTGTATTATAAAGCATTTGTTGTCTTGCTTTAAAACTCACATGAGAGCTCCCCTCCTCCTACTATTGGGTGTCTTAAAATAAATGACATGTTTGTATCTCAAAAAGTTGGGAATAGCCACTTATGAAGGCAGAAGCTTTTTTGACNCCCCCCCCCCAAAAAAAAAAAACCTTGACTATGAATTCAACTGTACTTTACTCTGGACTAATACTTATATTCACAAGTGGCAATAATGCTCAAGTCCATGCTGACAATCTATTAGCCACACATCTTGGCATTATGAAGAGAGGACGTGATTCAGAGTTCAAACACAGGGCAACCTACACTCCACCTGTCCAATAAAAGCACCAGCAACAAAAGGAGCCTTTCATATTTTGAAAATGATAAAAAAAAAACTGAAATCTAGTACTTGTGAAACAAGATCTAAAATATTATGTGTGCAACAATGAGTTACAAGATTTTACATTTTAAACAGTTTAAAAGTACTATTTTAGACTGTGTAACAGTTTAAATAAATTCAGTCCAATTGGATCAGATACATTTACGCCAATAACATTTCATGACACTATGTACTTCAGTTGTATTCTGTCTTTGCTGTTATTGTTTGGACAAAGATACAGTCTCTCTGTTGGATAAATTAAAACTTCTGAAAATTGAAAAAAAATGCAAAGCAAATTTATGTTCAGGATATCCCCAAGCTAAAATTTAATAGGTTTAAGTCACTTCAAAATAGTGCTCTCTAATTGGTAATATATTCTAAGACTTTGTTATGGCTATTGTTTTTTTAAATTGCCATGATGATTCAGTATACAATTAGGTTCTAACTTGATTCACTGAGTTAAACCACCAAGTATGCCTGTTAAGATACTCAAATGAAAAAAATACATTCTGGAAATATAGCTAAGTTTGTAAGTGCTCTTGATTTGCAGGTAAAAGACCTAAGTGCAGATGCCAGTACCCATGTAAGAAGTAAGTCGTTGTCATTAAGCCTAGTACTGAGGATAAATACATTTAAGAATGGGTAAAGTAAAAAAGAATAGAAGTTCTGTACCAGCCTAACTCTATATGGAAGTCAGTGGCAAAGTTTCAGGGGAGTCTTATAGACAAGAATCACATTCCCCTGGGCTTCTACATCCCAGTGCATGGAAAAACAAGAATGTGTGAATGTGTGTGAGTGTGTGTGTGTGTGTGTGTGTGTGTACTACTAAAGTAAGCATACAAAATCTAAAAGGAAACTCCATTATGATTTTATCTGCTTTCTCTAAATGTAACAGGAATTGAAGGTTCACTCAAATGAAATCTTAGCTTTTCATGTGACATCATAATTCTCCATCAGTGCCAACATGGCTTACCTTGAGCAAAGAAGAATTAGTTTTTCAGTATATTGTTTTAGACTATTAACCAATTTCAGCTAACAAGATTATAAGACTTTATGCCATCAATATATTGAACTATAATCAGACCATCCTAAATACAAGAAACTGTTAACTACATTAAATGAAAGCATTTGGGCAATAGTGAGAACACTAAGCCAGGCACACTGCATTCAGTCCTTCATTGCAAGTAGTTCATATAGCAGAACTGTCCAGGACTTTTGAGGTAACTGCTCTGCTGACAGCTGCTTTGCTAGCATTTGAATGTGTTCCTAGACTTTACCTCAAAGTTCTGCTTTTGGTTGTTCTCATTGTAGTCCTACGAAAGAAAACCTGAACATGTTTCTTAACTCTCTCCTTCTGCCCTGAATCCACATAGGTCTTTCTCTAAGATTTTGCTCCTGTCTGACAGTAGCAGTTACAAAGGATACTAGAAAAGGATAGAAATTTCAAATTACTTTAGAGATACACCATAACAAACTTAAATTTATTACACACACATTATATATATTTTTACAGACAATTCTAAAAGTATTAAATAATATGGCAGCCAGAAATTTAGATTTTAATCTTCGAATCCTTACTTATTGTCACGGCCTGATAGCATTCCTACAACCAAAATAGAGCTAGGTACATCTCATAAAGACTTCACCTACAGAACTTTGTATATAAGTAAAATGGTTTTCAAGTAGACACTGAGGCAAATACCTGAACATGACACAACTCTAGCATTCCATAATTCATAACACTCAGACTTTGGGAAAGGAAGTCTCAGAACAGCATGCTGAAAGCTTGGAAAGAACCTCACCCCATGCACCTTGACCTTCTGACCTAAAGCTGACAGCCAGGCCATTATGCACCTCAGTTGTTCCCCTGCCCAAAGCAGGATGCATGAGCATGAGTGGCAGTGACAGGCGCTGCAGCATTGCTGTCATCTGGCTCATTCTATACACAGGCCGTCAACATAATTCACTCTAAAGGGCTTTCTGAGAGGGCCTAATGGGTTTCTTTTCTTTCCTTGTACAGTACAGAATTTAGGACAGCTTATTTTAATTTGATGACCTGAACTATGATCTAATAAGGGACAGCTGTGGCACATAAATCCCCAGGCCATTTATTGTCAATTAGAATAAATCCTAAATAAACTCCTTTCATTCCAAGCTTGACCCATTCTTGAACAGTAGGCAAAAATGACACTTAGAAAGGAAAGCGCTGGGAACTGGAAGAAAGAGCTGATGGAATGTAAATACTATGAAAGCAAAGACTCTTCAAACAAAATTAGAAAGATGAGCAGCGATAATGACATTTTGATGTCGAATAATTGCTATTGAATTTTTTTTGAGTCATGGAAGATACCCATGGGGAGAATACAAAGGAATATCAAACTGTCAAATAAAATGTACCATGTTATTAGAGTTAAGTTAAAAATAAATGCATCTCTGTGAATAAAAGTCTTTATTCTAACACAGATTATTCATCCTAGACATACATTTCACAAGACCCAGGATGCCTACCCACTATTCCATATGCATATGTCCAACAAAGTTTCTGGAAACAATACTTATTTTTAAATATATGATATACTCTAATGTATCATGGGATGTAATAATGGAAAGCTAGATATTCTCAGTTTTCTCAGTTAATCACCACCCCCAAATCAATACCAACCCCCCTCAAAAATTAGAACCCACAGTTTTAAAACTGTTTCAGAACCACAGAGCAAAGCACAGAAAATAGAAATTTATTTTAAAATATGGAAACACCTTTAAGTTCTGGTAGAGGACTAGCAGTGCAGAAAAGAGTCAAATGCATTATTGACCTTTCTGAAAATAATTTATTATAATGTTCTTCCTGCATTCTTTGGTAGAAAGGGCATGATAGGAACCATAAAAAGAATGGAACATTGTTGTATGGGAGTGTTGTGATCAATCAGAGCAATTTTTTTAAGCACTTAATTCTCAACTCTGTACAATATAAAAAGATCACACATTTTTTAGCACTGTTGGTAACCTTTGTATGTAGAAAGCATGCCATGTGACACGGAAATGAAATATGTATGCATACCTTAGTGACAGATCACTTGATTAGCAAGTGTAATAAAGCTCTATGTTACATCAATAGAACCAAGGAAAAAAGATAAAAAGCAAGAATAAAGTCAGTTGATTTTCCATGATCAACAGATAAGACTGTTTAAAGAGTAAGCCTCTACTGAGTAATGGTGAAATGGCAATGTACCTTTCAAAGTGACAGTAAGGGGGGTGTGCACAAGATAAATTGTTTTAAAAATCACCATTGCCTCTTTTAGTACTATATCAAATAGAGTATTGTCACTTTATAGGTTGACATACTTTTTAAAAACTTCATTGTCTGCTTGACGTTCTCTGGATGCCTTAAGGATGGTAAAAATTTACCACTGAAGCTCTTGGAATTTCTGCTGTTTCTGACCTTAAAAAAATCAAACCACAAGACAATACTTGTGTGTATGTGTATACTATATATATATATATAGTATCATATTGTATTGTAGACCAACTTCAATATGAGTAGATAAAAAACAAAAAAGGATTAGAAAACAATTAATTGCATAGAATATCTAAGGCAGTGATTGTACTGTTGTAATGCTTATTTTACCTGAGCTAAGATTATGGGATCATCAGTAATAATATCCTCTACTTTTCCTGCATATTTGAAGCTTGCAATAAAAATAATCCATGCAATGAAACATTGAAGGCTTGTAGCTAAAATTAATTCAATATTAACTGCTAGACATCCATTTACTTTCCTTAATGATTTCTATGATAGTTTTATGCTATTTCTAACAAGATCATGGTACAGCTGAGATGCATATAGAGTAATTTGTTTAAAGAAAAAAACTAGACACTTCCATTTAGAGTGTACATTCCACTAAAATCCCTCTTAGTATCTCTTCTGTTTTCTCTATAGGAAATGCAAATAGTGTAAGTGCACATGGTTAGGCCTGTAACCCTGACAACTAATGTTTGGGATGTCAACAGTGCTCACCTTGAGAATTCAACATGTGCTAGTTATGATGTACTCTTCATATAAGGAGTCTCCTCTTAGAACCTATGACATTCAGATACGTAAATTGTTTTCCTGAAGATAAAACAATCAACAATCTCTTCAAAGGGCAGCTCCACTGAGTGTCTAAGATGAATGAGAAAATATTGAACGATAAGTAATACTTTTTGAAATAAATGAAGATTTCAAAACCAATTTGTACTTGGGAGCCTGTTTACTATGTCAAGCTGAGTGTCAGGATAGTTAGATTTCCATTATGATTTGAGGGCTTTCTTTGAAGCTGAATGTGGCATTGCACAGGTACATCTCTGGTATCAGAGGCAGAGAATTCATACAAGTTTGACATAGGATGGGCTATTCCACAAGAGTGGATCTGTCTCATTAATTTTTTTTCAAATTCTGAAGTTGAATTTGAAAACTAATATTGACAATCACTCATCCTACTTGTAGTATTTTTTTTTTCTGTTTTGGTTTTTCAAGACAGGGTTTCTCTGTATAGTCCTGGCTGTCCTTCCCAGTCTCAAATACCAATATAAAGTACAGAGAGATTTAAATTCCCAGTGCCTTATCCCTGCTAAGCATCAATCAGTCCATTATGCCATACATGTGTATGAAATATTCACTAGAAACACACTATCTTACCTAATTGTTCCAATTCTGAGAAGACCTACTAGTCAACTTCTACTGGCTTCTAGTCGTTACTCTGACACTGCTTGGAAGGTGAATGACTTTGATTTACTAACATCTTTGCTTAGTTAGGCAATTAACAGATTAATGGGATTAATATAAGAATTAATGCAAGGTAAGTTACTTCATTGCCATGAAACACAGAATAAGCAGAAGAAAATTCAAAGGACAGTGTATGTCTTTTTGTTCGTACAGTGAATGGTCAAATTAAACATTACTGAAAAAACAATCCATAGGAATGGACTTTAAGGGTCTGCCTTCCCTTTCTTTCTTTCTCTCTTTCTTTCTTTCTTTCTTTCTTTCTTTCTTTCTTTCTTTCTTTCTTTCTTTCTTTCTCTCTCTCTCTCTCTCTCTCTCTCTCTCTCTCTCT
>NC_034608.1:24777065-24782079 GCF_900095145.1 Mus pahari | reverse complement strand
ATATATATATATGAAATGTTAAGAAATGTTATCTAGCAATTCATCTCCTAGGTATATATCCAATATCAATGAGCTTGATATGTTGAAGAGACATCTGTGTCTCATGTTTTTGGCTGTATCATCTATAGCAGCCAAGAAATGGAAACAAATTAAATGGGTGACCACTGATGATTGGTTGTAAAGATTAAGACACATACATACATTGACAAATTATTTTCTCAAAATAAGAACTCTGTTTTATGCAGCATGGGTGGAAAGGAAGATAACCAGTAAGTAAGGCATGTATAGACAGACAAACCACTCATATTCTCACTGATGCATGAAATCTAAAAAGGTTGATCAAAGAAATTGAAAGCAAAATTCAGACAAGATGCCCAGAAAAATGCAAGGAAATATGCGGCTGCTGAGTAAAAGAAACCTCTAGAAAGTCCCAGAGACCCAGGATGGGGGAGGCTCCCAGGACTCAATGTGAGTGACCATAACTGAAATGCCCAACAGTGGAGAGATAAAATCTGAAGATATCATCTCTAGTAGTTAGACATAGGTCCCAGTAGAGGGATCTAGACAACAACCCAATTTCAAAATTTTTGATCCAAAAATTGTTCCTGTCTAAAAGAAATGTAGGGACCAAAAAAGGAGCAAAGAATGAGGAATAGCTAAACAGTGACTGGCCCAATTTGGAATCCATCCCATGGGCAGGTACCAATCCCTGACACTATTGATGTCATGCTATGCTTATAGACAGGAGCCTAGAATGGTTGTCCTCAGACTCTACCAGCAGCTGACAGAGACAGATATAGATACTTAGAGCCAAGCACTGTACTGAGGTTGGGGACCTGTATGGACAAGTTAGGGGAAAGATTGAAGGAGCTGAAGGAGATGGCAATCCCATAGAAAAACCAACAGTGTCAACTAACCTGGACCCCTGGGAGTACCCAGACACTAAGCCATCAACCAAAGAACATACCTGGGCTAATCTGAGGCCCCGCAGCACATATGTGGCAGAGGACTGCCTTGTCTGGCCACAGTGGAAGAGATGTTCCTAATACTGTAGAGACTTGAGGTCCCAGTGAAGGAGGATATGAGGGAGGCAGACACACTGTTAAAGGCAACTGGAAGGGGGATGGGGGAAAAAACTGGGAGGGAGTATCACGAGGGGGACAACATGTGTGATGTAAATAGATAAATAAAATAAAATAATTAATAATAATTTTGAAAGAAGCTAAAGAAGAGTTGAGGTGGGAAAAATGGAGAGGGCATATGCCTGGAAAAGTTTACTAAGTAACAGATATAACAAGAAGTTCTGTTGAGTTTTCACAATGTAAAGTCTACTACCTATAGCACCCGTGTACTGCACTTCCTACTTAAAAGCATTAGGAGAAAATACTTCTCTAACCTCATAACAATTATATTAGTTACCCATTCCATTTCCTCTATCCTAACCCTCTCATCTATATCTCTTTTTTCTCTTTCGTATTCATGGCCTCTTTTACATTAATCATTATTATATGCCTATGTGTGTATTAGAATATATGTATATCCCAAAATATGACATGCTCATTCTGTGTAATGTTACTTGTATGTATTATTCAGGTCTGAGCTTTTTGTATTGGATAATCCATCATTGAATTCTTCCCAGGAATGACTAGTTCTACTCTCAGAGATTCTTAGTTACCTATCGTTATTTGTGTAGGATTACAGCCTTGGTCTCTCCTTGGTCCACTTTAGCATGTTTATGGTTGTCATTAATTAATGTTTAGGCAGTTGTGTTATTGACATTTTGTAATTATAATTTCTGACATAAGTAGAAGATGCAACCTGAGAAAACTGATTCTCTCACTCTTCTTTTTTTATTTTAGTAATATTTTCTTTAACTGTATCTTTTAAACTTTTATTTATTTATTTACTTACTTATTTATTTGTTTGTTTGTTTGTTTATTCTCGTTCTTCTAATATCCCTACCCCACAATGTTCCCTGATCAATAGATGCAGGACTATTCTGCCTCAGTTGGAAGTGGTTTCCATGACTCTGCATTTTGATCAGCTGTGGTTTTCTGCATAGGCTCTGTTAAAAAGAGAAATTTCCTTGATTGAGGGTAATGACTACACTTGTCTATGGGTAAAAGGACAAGTATTTAGCTTGTAGTTAGTGATTGTGCTAGTTTAGTAAAATAGTGATGATGTGTGGTATGTGGTGAATATGTGTGTGTACTCATACAGACACATGTATAAAACATCAAATAGTGTATTAAGCACCCATTAATATATGTAGTTTATATTTGTCTGCCAATTAAAATAAAAAATTTAAAACAAATACAAAATGCATGAAGGAATACTGGTGATCTAATGGGGCCATTATATAATATATACGTACATCAAAATATCTCCTGGTACTCCATAAACATACATAGTTTTTAAATTTCTTAATTATTAATTCATTTTATTAGCTGTAAAAGTAGATTAAAGATCTTGACTAAATGATATCTCATTGACTGCAGCTATACTCAGTTATTACTAGATTTGGTAACAATGGATTTTTTTTTCTTAATATATGTTCTGGCACACTGTGATTTTAATATCAGTGAAAGTAATTTATGCTTCCACAAGAAACGTAGAGGTTAGTGTTCCATTAATTTCTTACAGAATGTATTCCCCTGGTTACTTTTCTGCCTTCGCCTTTCCTGTGCTATAAATATCTCCTGTTCTATGAGGTAAATGGATTTATACTTTAGAAACTTATTGATAAAGTGTTATGTAACCATCAACCTTATGTGTTGAGATGGAAAGCAAGCTCTGTAATGGAATAGTGATATTGTTGTAATTCAGAGTTGGTGGCAATCTCTGGCACAAACAGTGCTCTTAATGTGCTTTTGAGGTTTTGATGTCAACCTAAGCAGAGTCCTGTCATACTGCCAGCTGGGCTTGCTCACTCCTCTTCGCATTGCTTTGCAAAGACATGGAGAGAAAATTCCTTCAGCCACTCAACATTATTGCTATTGATCTAGGATGCAATGCTGTTAGTTTTGCTGTTTGAAATATATGCTATGTATAAATTAAAAAAAAACTATCAAATGTTGTTCAATCTTTCATTTTAAGAAGAGTGTGTACTGCAAATTTGTACCAAGTTGTAAATACTATACCTGTTCATATTCTCCATTAGAAATAATATTCTCTTGTTTTCAAAAAACAATGAATCATTTAATTAGAACCATATAGGCACTAAAGTAACATCACAAGAGAATCAATTGCTGATATTTTAGGGATTCAACATGTCAGTGTAGAGCCATTTGCATTACAAACTACCGCACTCGAAAAATAATGTATTTAGTTTCTCAATAAAAATCAAAGTTAATTCTTATGTCCAAGTACTTTATTTTGTTAATTCCTTTTGTTATGATACACATTTCACATCTCTATGCTGGGATGAATTACTATAACTTGTAATGAGTTTTGATTCTTTATTTAAAAAATTAAATCTAATAGGTTCAAAGATTTTACACGTAATACTAAAATATTTACAAAATTTACATTAATTTCATCAAAAGGACATTTCTAAAAATATATAAGGGATTAATATTAACAAAAAACAATTCTTAAAGTGAGCAATTTAGATTCTAATCAACAACTCTATTCAAAATAATGTATGCTTTCCTGGACTGTATATTATGAGACCCAATGACAGAAATAAGGGCTTTTTATAACCATATATATTTATATCTACCTGTCTAATGGCTTTCTATTCCTGCACAAACATCATGACCAATAAGCAAGATGGGGAGGAAAGGGTTTATAAGGCTTTTCTACATTGCTGGTCATCACCAAGAAAGTCAGGGCTGGAACTCAAGCAGGGCAGGAAACAGGAGCTGATGCAGAAGCCATGAAGGGATGTTCTTTACTGNCTTGCTTCACCTGGCTTGCTCAGCCTGCTTTCTTATAAACCCAAGACTACCAGCCCAGAGATGGCACCACCCACAAGGGAACCTACCCCTTGATCACTAACTGAAAAAATGCCTTACAGCTGGATCTCATGGAGGCATTTCCCCAACTGAAGCTCCTTTCTCTGTGATAACTCCAACCTGTGTCAGGTAGAAACAAAACTAGCCAGTACACTACCTGAAATCATTCCTATCCTATTCTACTATACTGCATTAAAATTGTGTTACTATTATTTTTTATCTTTTCTGTACTTAGAAATTTTATTTCATAAATTTATCCATTCTGAATTTGAATCTAATTTGTAAGATTCTAATTTCCACTCTATTCACATGTGTTCTGGTAACACAGTGAGGGCTACTGTAGAAGTCACCAGAAATTTAATTATACTTTTACAAAATACTTAAGATCAGCCGGGTGTGGTGGCGCACGCCTTTGATCCCAGCACTCGGGAGGCAGAGGCAGGTGGATTTCTGAGTTCGAGGCCAGCCTGGTCTACAAAGTGAGCTCCAGGACAGCCAGAACTACACAGAGAAACCCTGTCTCGAAAAAAAAAAAAAAAAAAAAAAAAAAAAACCTTAAGATAAACACTCTTTGTTGATTCCTGATGTTAATGATCCAGTAAAGTTTGGATTCCACAGATGGGATTTCTTGTGCAAAAATGTTATAGGAAGAGTATTATTATTTAGAACACTAATATATTTATTACTTATTTTTACATGGCTTTAATCCAAAACCTCTTGAAATAATGTTTAAAAAGACGTTAAGTAATTATAACCCTCACCTTATTCTATAATTGGAAATGACACAGAATATACTCTACATGAGAATGCAGGATGCCATTAAAAAACTCAATCACAAAAGAATTCACTTGATATGCACTCACTGATAAGTGGACATTAGCCCAGAAACTTAGAATACCCAAGATGCAATTTGTAAAACACATGAAACTCAAGAAGAATGAAGACCAAAGTGTGGAAACCTTACCTCTTCTTAGAATTGGGAACAAAACACCCATGGAAGGAGTTACAGAGACAAAGTTTGGAGCTGAGACGAAAGGATGGACCATGCAGAGACTGCC
>NC_034608.1:24743719-24776800 GCF_900095145.1 Mus pahari | reverse complement strand
AATCTTATATGCCCCAGTACAGGGGAACACCAGGGCCAAGGAGTGGGAGTGGGTGTGTAGGGGAGCATGGGAGGGGAGGGTATAGGGGACTTTTGGATAGCATTTGAAATGTAATTGAAGTAAATACCTAATAAAAAATTGGAAAAACAATGGCAGAGGGAAAGCAGGCTGTTTTCTGATCATTTGAATAATGGTCAAGAAAGATAATGTAGAAGAAATAACTACTTTTACCAAAAGAGGATGTGCTTGATATGTCATACTGATTCTTGCCAGATGAAATAGTTTTTTTGTTTTTGTTTGTTTGTTTGTTTGTTCTCAAAAGGATTTGCCAAATGGACAAGTCACAGAGCCGGGAAACTAACAGTCTTGACAATGATCTCAATAGACTTGCAGCTTCTCATACTGATAGCTGCCCTGACTTTGGAGCCATGACTTAGTTCCTGATCAATGATATAGCATTGATGAATGAACTTTTTCATTGCTTACTTTAAAATTTTATTTATTTATTTCATGTATGTGAGTACACTGTAGCTGTACAGATGGTTGTGAGCCTTCATGGGGTTGTTGGGGATTGAATTTTTAGGACCTCTGATCGCTCAGGTCAACCCTGCTCACTCTAGTTGGCCCCATTCAACCAGGGAATTTATTATTATACATAAGTACACTGTAGCTGACTTCTGACACATCAGAAGAGGACGTCAGATCTCATTGTAGGTGGTTGTGAGCCACCATGTGGTTGCTGAGATTTGAATTCAGGATCTTCAGAAGAGCAGTCAGTGCTCTTACCTGCTGAGCCATCTCGCCAGCCCCATTCCTTACTTTAATGCTGTGAATTATCTGTGACTAACAGAAGTACAAAACACATATACATGTTCACATGTAATTATTCAGAATCTCTTGCTCTCATTTCTGAAGAGAACTGATTATACAGTACTCCGTTAACAAAAGCAATAAACTGATAAACAAGACATTGAAAAATTTGTGTAAACACAAACATATATAACTCAGTCACCTCTATTTTTGAGTTCTCCACAAGTGAAGATGGTGTTGCATTGTTTTATGTTCCAGTGAGCAAAAGCAAGGATGTTAGGCCGGGTGTGGTGGCGCATGCCTTTAATTCCAGCACTCAGGAGGCAGAGACAGGCAGATTTCTGAGTTCGAGGCCAGCCTGGTCTACAAAGGGAGTACCAGGACAGCCAGGGCTATACAGAGAAACCCTGTCTCAAAAGACCAAAAAAAACCAAAAAAAACAAAACAAACAAACAAACAAAAAAAAAAACAAGGATGTTATGTAAGTCCATGTGGATGCTGTATAACAGAAACTATGTCTCTCTGCTGTTTATATGATATATCTCACATAGCACTGGTCCTGAACTCATAGGTAGTGTTAATATACATGTTTGGATGAGTAAAAGGCAAGGGTTGTACAATTTTGCATCTCCCTACTTGTCTTCTCTAATTTTGTACTAATTAATTTTCTGTTTCTGTTGAAAAACACCATAACCAAGGCAACTTATACAAGTGTTTCTTGAGCTTACATTTCCAAAATGGACAGCATGATAGAGGGAGATTTTTAAATCAAAAGCATTCTAATTAACCAAGTGGCATACTGCATTTATCAAGACCACACTCCTAAACCTCCACAAATTGCAAATAAAGGACCACTACCTTTGAAGAGACCTAGTGTTCAATATGGGGTCTTCTATTTTTTTTCTCATCCAGTCTTCTCAATAACCATCAATTTTCTTGCTTTTTTTCATTAAACCTAAGTAGAAGTTACTTATAAAAGTGACTTAAGTATCTCTGATATACTATAAATGGAATGTGAACTAGCAATATAGTTCAGTTGGTAAAATGCTTACTTAACAGGTAGGAAGACCTGGTTATTCTTCTCCGTGCCGAACAAATCTAGGCATAACTCCTAACAGCAAGCTTACTATATAAGAAATAGGGGGAAAATATCAGAAATTCAAGTACTTCTTCAGTTGCATATCAAGTTCAAGCCCAAATACATGAGATTCCAGAAGTCTGTCCCTGAGCCAACCGCCTACCTGAATGTCTGTGGATCCCACACCCACAAATGCAGATCCTTGTCTGACCTCAGTGAGAGAGGATTTGCCTATTCCAACAGAAACTTGATTAGTGGGGTAGAGAGGGTAGGGGAGGTGGTGTATGGGATGGGGGAAAATGAGGGAGGTTGACACCCAAATGGAGACTTCCCCTTTCTAAGGGGAATGTACAGAGGACTTACAAGAGGAAGTACTGGGAGGAGAGGAAGGGTTGATATTGGATTGTAAAGTTAAAAAACAAATAAAATGAATGAAAAGAAAGAAAAACATTTTGTGACATGAGTACCTGAAGAGGAATGTATGCAAGTCTCTAAGTTTGAGATAATAAAACCAACACCAAGCAGAATCTTAAGCAATAATCATGTCTTTTTCTGTCACTTAACCTTTTGTCTGCCATATGTTTAAAGATAAGTATACTACAATTCCTCACCTGCATCAAATTTGAACCTTCTGGCTAATGTTTACCATAAGGTTTACAATAGATATTCAACTCATGGTTGATAGAATGGTAATTACCAAACTCCCCAATCTTTTAAAAAGTAAACAGATACTCAGATAAAGAAACATCAAAAAACAGAGTCAACTCTTGCTAAGAACGAGAAAATGGTGGTTTAGGAATAAACAATAAAATCTAATAACTAATGTTATTAGATTAACCAATCTTAATGTTAAAATGTCTTTAAGTAGTCTTAAAATCATTAGTCATTTTTGTTTCCACTCACTAACTCCAATGAGATGAATAAAGTTTAAGGAAAACATGAAAATAACTTCACTGACAAAATAATAAAGAACTCTGTCACTAAATTTGTGTGATGTAATATTTAAAACTGTTAAAATGCATAATTTATAAACAACTAAAATCTCAAAACATCTTCTAACAAACCAATACATATAAGGTGGAATATCTGTAATAAAAATCATCAAGTAAACATATTCATTAATCAATTATTTATCTCATTTATACATTTTTAATTTTATTTTAATTCATATTTTACACTCCATATTCCATTCCCTGCTCACCCCAATCCACCCTCTGACTGCTCCACATACCACACATTCTTCCTACCCCACCCTGTCTCCATGCGGATGCCTCCAACCCCAACCGTACCTGACCTATAAACTCTCTAGGGTCTCCAGTCTCTTGAAGGTTAGGTGCATCATCTCTGAATGAACACAGACCCGGAAGTCCTCTACTGTATGTGTGCTGGGGGTCTCATATCAGCTGGCATATGCTGTCTGTTTGGCGGTCCAGTGTTTGAGAGATCTCAGAGCTCCAGATTAATTGAGACTGCTGGTCCTCATACAAGGTTGCCATTCTCCTCAGCTTCTTTCAGCCTTCCCTAATTCAACAACAGAGGTCAGTTGCATTCTATCTGACGCAGCTACTTGTTGGGTCTTTTAGGGGGCAGTCATGATAGATCCCTTTTAGTGAGTACTCCATAGTCTCAGTAATAGTGTCAGGCCTTGGGACCTCCCATTGAGCTGGATCCCACTTTGGCCCTATCTCTGGACCTTCTTTTCCTCAGGCTCCTTTCCATTTCCTTCCTTGTAATTCAGACAGGAACAATTATGGGTCAGAGGTGTAACTGTGGCATGGCAACCCCATCCCTCACTTAATGTCCTGTCTTCCTGCTGGAGTTGGGCTCTATAAGTTACCTCTCCCTACTGTTGTGCATTTTCCCCTACATTTCCTGAGGTTGCCTATTTAGATTTTTTCTGTTGGCCCTCAGGGTTTCAGTCCTTTTCCCTCACTCCACCTTCCCTCCCAGGTCCCTCCCTCCCTCCCTCCCAACTTGTGACTGCTTTCTTTTCTTTTCCAAGTGGGACTGAGGCATCCTCACTTGAACACTTCAGCTTGTTGAGTTATGTGGACTTTATTTTGGATATTATGTATGGTGGGGTTTTTGTTTCTTCGTTTGTTTGTTTTGTTTTGTTTTTTGGCTAATATCCACTTATTAGTGAGTACATACCATGCATGTCCTTATGGGTCTGAGTTTCCTCACTCAGGATAATAGTCAGAACCTGGAAACAACCTAGATGTCCCACAACAGAATGGATATAGAAAATGAGGTTCATTTACACAATGGAATACTACTCAGTTATTAAGAATGAGGTCATTGCCGGGCGGTGGTGGCACATGCCTTTAATCCCAGCACTCGGGAGGCAGAGGCAGGCGGATTTCTGAGTTCGAGGCCAGCCTGGTCTACAAGGTGAGTTCCAGGACAGCCAGAGCAACACAGAGAAACCCTGGCTCAGAAAAACCAAAAAGAAAAAAAAAAAAAAAAGAATGAGGTCATCATGAGTTTTGCAGGCAAATGGATGGAACTAGAAAATATCATTTATACTTCAATAATGCAGGTATAGATTTTCATACCTATCAAGTTGCCTTTCATATAGACATTTAGTGTCAAAGAACATATATTTAGCCCATATTTATACAGTGAAACAAAATATTCCCTGTAGTTTCATATACAGTCTGTAAGTATATATACATATGTGTGCTCCTGATATTTTATTTTGTTATATATATAATATTCTATATAACAATAACAACAATAATAAAATAATAGTGTGTAATTTAGAGTACAAACAATTTCAGATTTTCAAAGATTTATTTTTATTTTATGTATATAATATTTTTTCCTGTATGTATGTATGTCACATACATACTTTCATCTTATGTAATCCAAAAGAATGCATCAGGTTCCCTGTTACTGAAGTTCTAGATGATTGTTAGATATCACTTATGTCCTGGAGTGAAAATCTCCTTCCTCTGTAAAGTCAGCAAGTATTCTTAACCTCTGAGTCATCTCTCCAGCTCCACATTTGGATTAATAAGGGTAACAAATATAAATACTGCAGCTTTCAAAATTCCAATGAAGATTTTATATCCTTGTTTATAGATGAGCTAACCTTGTTTCTCATATCAGTGTCTCATAAATCTCACTGAACATCTAATTACATCGATATATTGTTGATTTTTATATAGTCTTTAGGGCTTAGGCTAAAATGTAACAAAATGATATTGATTCATTTCAAGCTGGGTAAATCTTCCATGACCTTGTTGCTTAAGTAAGTGTAATTTTTATGAGTTCTTAGTTAATCTGTTGCAGAATAAACCTGCATTTGTTCTTAAACTTGAAGTATATTGCATAATAAAATATAACTGTTTTTCTAAAGGCTAGATTAAGTATATTCTTTCTATCTCCTGTTTTTGAAACCTCACCACAGTTATTGCTTTGGACATAGCCCCTGTATGAGATTTAATTCAATATACATTTTGAGTTATTCCAAATATTTTCAGGTAATTTCAGACCCAAAAGTGTCATGAACAGAAGATATACCAGAAGTAAGGCAATAAATAGCAGACAGACAGGAGAGAGAAAATGGAAAATATATCAAAAAATTAATGAAAATTGAGTGACTGATGTTTGAAAGTGCTGAACATTTGAAGAGTAGTAGACAATAGATAATAGCACATGTTTTCCTGGTGGATAACATTGCTGATGACTAAATTAACTGAGAAGACATGCTAGTGAGCTTTCAGTCACTTTAGAAAATACTCAAGAAAATCAACCGATAAAGAGAATATATATACTAAGGCTTACAATTTTGGAGATTCTAATCTGTGATTTATTTTCCCTGTAGATCTGAGGCTAATCGTAAGGCAGCATATCACAGTGAGCATAGCAAAGACAAAATCCTCATGGCTGGGAAGTTAAAGAGGCAGACTAACATCCTAAAGTACCTATGAAAGATATGCTGGTAAAGACACGAGCTTTTATTTAGCCTATTCTCTTCAAGATCCACTGGCTTACATTATCTCCTAGCTAAGATCTAAGACTTCCCCATGTGGGTAACATTTGAGGTCTAAGCTTTAGCTGAGAGAAGACAAAATAGAGAGGCCGGATGAAAATATTAGATTTTCATTTTAGATTGATAATGACAAGCAAAATTTTGTATTTTTTAAACATCTGTTTGATTTATGATACAAACTCTTTTCTCATTTCCTACATTTTGGGTGGATTCTCTACTTAAAAAAAAATCAAAACCATAACTTATGCATATCACATGAACAAATCTGGATGCAGAGGTATGATTCTCATACTATGATCAGCAGTGTTACAGAAGGATATATGCTTAGTAAGGAAAGAATATAGTTAACATCTATTAATACCAATACAATGAAGTCTTGATGAGTGTATAAGTTTCATAGTTATTTAATAATTTAATTAAAATCACAACACCCTAAATCATTCTTAAGCTACAACAAATACTTCATAGCATTGCTGGAATATAGATTTATGATTAGTTTTTATAGATAATGCCTCTTTTGTGGCATTTAAGTGATTGATAAGGACATATGACACAAGTGTGCAGTAGAAAGCCTGTCTTTCCACTATAGTTGCTCTACTGATACCAGTGCATTTACTGTGGATTTGATTATCTTTAATTTCCAAGACTCACTTGATCTTTAATTTAAATGCATGGTTTTTCCTTGAAGATTTGTTTTTTTTTTAATTTTACCAAATTAGTCTATGCTTTTATTTCCAAAGTCATCATATATTTTTATCAGTTATTGTAGAAAATGAAAGAGAGAAGCAACAGAGTATATGAAGCAAGGAACAGGCAGTTGCTGTACCTCTATGTTCTGTGCTTTGGTACACAGGTATCTGACACAATAAGAATGAATATGTTCAAAGGAATACCTTCTGCTGTTTGCACTGTGTTGACCAAAGTAAAACCACAAGAGACCAAAGGACACTCCCCAGGTAAAGCCTGTGTTCCAAACAATGATCTCAAAATAGCAGATCCAAGAAAGCCACCATAAGGGAACAAATTAAAAAACATTAAAGAACAAGTATTGGTAAGAATTAAGAAACAATAACATCATACACTGAGAGTAAGAAGGGCACGCATGCAACTCTAAATTTTAGCTGCCCCATAGCTCTACAGTTCTACTCTAAGGAATACACTCAGTTGAAAGAAATGCTCAAAAAAAAATGATTTGCACATAATTGTACATTTGTTATTAGTCCCAAGTCTAACATTGTAGAAAATAAATGTCTTTAATCATAATCAATGTTATGATCATAAAAAGAAAAAGAGCTATAAGAATATGTTCTGGTTGGGTGTGGGGGAAGGAGGTGCCTCAGCGGACCCATTTCGAGGCATCCCTTCCCCCTGAGAGACCAACCACATGGCAGTATAGTATAGAATAGAATTTATTCAGGACATGGGGAAGGGAGTTAATAGAGTAGTAGAGGAAGAAAAAGGCAGTATAGAAGTGGCGACTGGCCATGACCACATGGATAGAGTTGGGGAGGAAAGGGGAGAAAGCTGGGCAAGAGGCAAGAGAAAGGCAAGAGAGTTGAGAGAGAGGAGGGGCCAAGCAGCCCCTTTTATAGTGGGCCAAGCCCACCCAGCAACTGCTGCCAGGAACTGTGGGAGTAGAGTTTAGACAGAATACCAACAATCAAAATACTATATAAACACAAAACAGAGACAAAGGGAGTTTACATGCTGCAGTATAAGTGAACTCATACAAACTATGCTAAATGCAAGAAACAAAACTGATGAGGCTACATATTCTACTATTTTCTTTCATATATACAGAACAGAAAAGATGATTGCATGGTCAGAAGGCCACTAGTCAGTGTCAGGCCTGTAAGAGGGAAGTGGGAGTGACTGCCTCATGGATGAGGCCTTCCTTCTAGACTGATTCAAGTGCCTTCATCTTACATAGAGGTGATTGTTCCCCAACATTTTGCTTCTGAATTTAGTGAGAAATGGTTTATTTTATGCTTTAAATTATAACTCAAGAGGCATTCTGTAGGTGTAATACAAGCATGCTCTTTATGTTCCCCCCAAAACTGCTTTATACGACACTGAGGGACCCTTCCCTGAGTTGGTTCTGGTTGATAAATAAAGATGCTGGCAGCTAATGCCTGGGTGGGACAGACAGAGTTGGGACTTTTAAGATTCCCAGATTTGGGGCAGAGCAAGGAGGAAGAAAGAGGAGATCCTCCTTGTTGGGAGAGTATGGAGGAGAGGAGATGCCATGCCAGAGAAGAGGGGAGGACAGAGATGCATAGCTGTCATGTGAAGGAGCCCAGAGAGTGTGTCTCTGAGGGCTACCCAACTGGGCCCAGGCCAGCCAAGGTAGAATATAGAATTTAGTAAGTGATAACTTGGGATTATCAGCTGGGAGTGGATTGATGAGTGGAAGTTAGAAAGTGACCCAGCTATTGTGCTGTTTAAGGCATAACAAAATGTAAAGTCTGTGTGTGTGTGTGTGTGTGTGTGTGTGTGTGTGTGTGTGTGTGTGTTTTATTTGGGAATGTTAAACATTGAGGTTGTAGCAAACCTGCTGCTGAGATTTATTAATTAAATATTTAATTCTACAACATTCATGATTGCATGTGCCTGTATTCCAGCACCCAGGAAGTAAAGGAATGAGAATTGTAAATTCAAAGCCACCCCTTATTCAGACGAGAGTTCAAGCACATTGTGGTCTACAGAAATCCATATTTCAAACAAAAGCAAAAAAATAAAACCAACCTAGTAACAATACCCACAAAGTAATAAAAATTCTAACAAATATCTAGTACATTTAAGGACACTAGAAAATGATATATTGCACAATTAAATCATTACTTATCAGATTATGACTAATAATTTTTGATATTTATTTTGACTTTAAAATATGATCACATCATTTCTTTCATCCATTTCCTCCTCCTCCTTCTCCTCCTCTTCTTCCTCCTACTCCCTCTTTTCTCTCCCTCTCCCTCTCCCTCTCTCTTTCTCCCTCTCTCCAAATACTCCTCCTTGTATGCGCACACACGTTTGTAAATATAATGTACTTAAAATTGGGTCAGGTAACAGCTCGTAGCCTGTTTCTGCTTTCCTTCCACTTAAGATCTAATTGTCCTCAACTCTGACATGAGGTCAAATTTGACCTTGCTCCAGTTCAGATCAAAATCATTCAGAAGACAGCTTTGGTACTTGCTTAAATTCTTTCAACATGTCACACATTCCCTGAGATTCTTCAGATGCTTCCTACTTGCAAACAGAATGAGTGACCTGTGACAATGAAGAATGAGTTATGTCTGGTGTTACAGTGATTTGTGGTGTGACAGAAACCAATGACAGGATAAATAACCCAATAATATGAACTGCATTTTAAATACCACAGAGAGGAGGCAACCCAGTATCCAATTCAGCAGGTGTAGTAAACAATATTATGTTGTTCAGAGAAACTTCAGAGAGAAAAGTCCTTAATGAAATGGTTCTCAGGGTACCATTTGGAGCAGAAGATAGAACCCCAGATTTCCACCAAGTTTCCCATTGAGAACACAAAGGCCTTTTTCAGCATGCTTTCTGGGTTTATTTCTGAACTGTGAGATTGTATATTGACATCTGCTACTAAGGTAGACTTATAAATGCACCCAGATTTCTTTCTGGGACCCCACACTAAATCAATCTGTCAAAATCTAGCAGGTACCTTGACTCTAAGAACTCTTCCTCCAACACTCCCCCCAGCTTTTTGTTCCTGTAGGCAATGCATGTTTGCCAATGAAAAAGAAGACATTCATATCATAGTGAAGTTCTGATATCAATAGAACCTTGTGGTTTGTTTTTCATTATGTCCTGTATCTCTTCAACAGGTTTATACAGGTTGTAATATTTTCAGAGAATTAATGACATTAAAACCAATTTCTTTATGCTACTGCTATCCTTCTTTGAATTATTTCTGTCTCTTAATCATTGCAAAAATTACCCATCATCTATATCTAATTCCAGCCGTGTCCACTTCAATGATACATAAGTCAATTATTCTTACCAGTTCAACACTAGTTACCTCATCCTATTTTTCCATGCAGCTTTGCACACTTTATGAGTGTGCTCACTACTGTTCTACTTACTCCTCAAACATCTACTTCTCCCATATTCTTGAGGGAGAATTTAAGTTAGGGGTCATATTTTATTCTGTCATGCTTCTCTTAACATATTGCACGTGGCTCCTTGATCCCACTCACTCTTTTATCCAATGACTAAATGTGAACTGTGTCACATATGTATACCAGGTGTTCTTTCTGACTGTGAATTTGACTCAACTAAATTATATCTTCTTCATAGACAGGGTAATTGACATTTTGGTCTCTTGTTCATTTTGTTTTAGAAAGCATTAGTTAATCTGGAGAATATCACATCATAGAATTTTCTTTTTTTTTTCAATGTTTTATTAGATATTTTTTTCATTTACATTTCAAATGCTATCCCAAAAGTACCCTATACCCATCCCTGCCCTGCTCCCCTACCCACCCACTCCCACTTCTTGGCCCTGGCATTCCCCTGTACTGGGGCATATAAAGTTTGCAAGACCGAGGGGCCTCTCTTCCCAATGATAGCCGATGAGGCTATCTTCTGCTAGATACGCAGCTAGAGACACGAGCTCTTGGAGTACTGGTTAGTTCATATAGTTGTTCTACCTATAGGATTGCAGACTTTTTCAGTTCCTTGGGTACTTAGAGACTGCCCCACCCTGGGATACATCCCATAATCAACCACCAAATGCAGACACTATTGCATATGCCAGCAAGATTTTGTGGAAAGTATCCTGATATAGCTGTCTCTTGTGAGGCTATGCCAGTCCCTGGCAAATACAGAATTGGATGCTCACAGTCATCTATTGGATGAAACACAGAGAACTTTTCTTCTTTAACTCCAAAGAACTACATGTTAGATTTCAATCCTGGCACAAATGACCTATTTAACGTATCAAAGCAGGTGCTAGCTGCCAAGTTCTCCCTGCATCCCCCAGTTCCCGCCTGTTACAGGGTCCTTCTGCTTGCCATACCTCATCTCCTATACTAAACTTCTCCAACTCAGGGGTGTGAGCTGCTTTTCTCTATATAATTCAACCATTTTAGTTACCCGTTCTCCTTATACATTTGGGTGTGCCACACCTAGTTCCTCTCTCTCTTTCCACTCCTCATCTCTCCATATGGCCTAGCTCAGGATTATGTACACTCTGAGTTTTCCCAAAGGGTCCCTGCCTCTGTCTTTGCTTTCCTACAAATCTATAATAAACCCTTTCCTCCACCATACCTAGAATCAGTCATTCTTACTTTTTCTTTTTATTTCCTTTTTTTTTTTTCATTTACACATAACTAATATTTTAGACTCAGAATGAAGATTCTGGGATTTATACTAAATCTCATCATTCAGCATAAAATTTATAAAACATAAAGCTTTGTGCTTTATCATATCCCTGTCATTCTTTCTCAGATGCCATTTTAATTCTCAGATCATTACCTTGTGTTAATACAAGGGATGAATAATAAGGAGCTTGTACCCCTCAGTCCTTGAAGAATTACGATCTTGTCCCTATTGTTCAAAATTCAAATAAAAAACTAAAGTGTTACAGAATGCATTTAGTAAATAAATAAAATTACAATGCAGTCATGCCTTTGATAATTAAAAAAAAAGAAAGAAGAAGATCTTATAATCTGTGGTTTATGTTTAAGACACTGTAGAAAGCTTTACACCTAAACTTGAATCAGCAGCTGTCTAGAAGTGATCACAGTTCTTACTTTTTACAGTTGAGATTAGGGGTATTTAATAGTCAATGCCTTGTCTGTGGTGGCCTATGTCAGGGAAAGTGTTAACGAATCCATACTTCACAGGAAGTTTATCTTCCTAGAATAGAGGATTGGTGAAAACATGTTAAAGTTAACACCATAAGATGTTGAGACAGTTATTAACCTTGTCACATGGCAGGTAGAGGCATAGAACCATAGGATGAAAATGTAAAAATTAATTGAGTGGACAAGGAAGGTGTTCTGTCAAGCAAACAGAGCAAGGCCATGCTCCCACTTAAATGCAGGGATGCTAGTCCTCTGTACCATAAAGAGGGTATATAGTTGGGGCCCTTTTATCAGTGTTAATGAACTATGCAATTGTTACACTTTCATTTCATGACTGTGACTATCAGCATATTTATGAAGAACCTGACTTATTTTGTCCTTGGAGAAACTCTTCTCCTCCAGGGAGAGTTTAGCCTACTCTGTGCATAGAGATTTTATTTTTTCTAACTGCTGGAAAAGTTGTCCAAAGAGTCTCTCATGCTTGAGGGAACCTAGTGCTTAGAATTAAAAGTTTTACTTGATGAAGTTTTATGATCTTTTATTCTTCTAGGAATATTTGAATGCATGGCACCTCACCTTCTTCTAAGGCTATGATAGTGCAGATGATAACATCCAAGAGAAACATAAGAAATTGGTGTATAAAAGTATTCCATCCTAGTCTTTAGAACATGTAGTTTATTAAAACAGTGTCATGATGCCATCTTTTTATTCACAAGAAATAAGGGTTATATGGCAACTATATTGTGACATCTGCCTTCTGCTGTCCTCTTTAGCTCTGATTTCTACTTGGTGTACTTAATCTACTGTGATTTCCACATTGAAGTTAGGTGGATATAAGGAGTGAACTTACATATTGATAACTGACAACCTCTTAGCTCTGCTTATATCATTATTTTCACATATTATAATTATATTAGATAGAAAGTAACACACATTTTATGTTTGTTTTATATTTTCTTCAATATATCAAGAAAAAATAATAGTATAAGGTTCCCAAGTAAATATAAAATTCATTTATTTCCCCGTATTTCTTTACTTATGTTTTTTACCATGGTGACTGCACTATCTTGATTCTTTTATTTATTTTTTACCCCTATCTTATTTTTCTGTAATTTCTTGTATGGGGATATTTATGGTGTTCTGAGGACATACTTATATAAAATCCAGTGGCACTATTTTGAAAATTTATGGACTGCTCTGGAGTTGTAGCCTTGCTGGAGAAGGTCATTCATTAGAGACATTGGGTTTTATAGCCTGTCCCTATTTCTTGTAGTGACAATTTGGAAATTTTAATTTCCTTTAATACCATATACATGTATGTATACCAGGTGTGGGATATAGGACTGCTTCAGATTGTCCACAGCAGTTGAATTGTCTTGTGCTCTAATGGGAGCATGATTTTGACAGCTGCAGAAAGTTTCTGTGATTGTGTGATGTTTGGAATTCTGAGGATTTTTATGCATATATAAATGTTAGACCCCCTGAGAAGTAGGGTGGTTTGTTGGTTTTTGGTTGATTGCTGTTGATAATGGTTTATTAAGTAGTCATGTATAAAAAAGAAAGAAGAAATTAGATATACTGATGCCAAAGATCAAACTATCTCCAAGGAACTCATCACCCTCATCAACAAGCAGTAGTCTAACATTACTCGCTTTCCTTTCTACCCTTTTCTCTCCAATCTACTGTTGGGGGCTGAGGAGGTAGAAAAGATATATTTTTATTAAATATGATATATATTATATAATTGATATTAGTAATAAATTTAATTGTAAAAATGGTGCATGCTAAATTATATGAAAATATATAATAACTATATATGTATATTATATATTATATATAAATATATATGTATATTATATATAAATATATAATAACTATATTATATATGAAAATATATAATAACTAATAAATTCATTGGCTTAAACTGCATTCTTTTTTAAAATTAATAAACTAATTTATTTTTTTACACTCCGTATTTTATTACACTCCCCCCATTCACCCTCCAAGTGTTCCACATGCCATACCTACCTCCTTGCTGCCCCCATATCTCCACATGGATGTCCCCACTCTAGACCCCACCTGACCTCTAAACTCCCTGGGGCCTCCAGTCTATTGAGGGTTAGGTGCATCATCTCTGAATGAACACAGACCCAGAAATCCTCTGCTGTATGTGTAGGGGTCCTCATATCAGCTGGTGTATGCTGCCTGTTTGGTGTTTGGTGATCCAGTGTTGAGAGATCTCAAGGGTCCAGATTAATTGAGATTGCTGGTCCTCCTACCGGGTCACCATCCTCCTCAGCTTCTTTCAGTCTTTCCCTAATTCATCCATAGGGGTCATCAGCTTCTGTCCATTGGTTGGGTGCAAATATCTGCATCTGACTCTTTCAGTTGCTTATTGGGTATTCCAGAGTGAGGTAATGCTAGGTTCCTTTTTGTGAGTGCTCCATAATCTCAGTAATAGTGTCAGGCCTTAGGACCTCCTGCTGAGCTGGATACCACTTTGGATCTGTCACTGGACTTTCTTTTCCTCAGGCACTTCCCCATTTCCATCCCTGTAGTTCTTTCAGACAGGAACAATTATGGGTCATAAGTGTGACTGTGGCATGGCAACCCTCTACCTCATTTGATGCACTGTCTTCCTTCTGGAAGTGGGTTCTATAAGACCTGTATGACAATAACTTCAAGTCTCTCAAGAAAGAAGTCAAAGATCTCAGAAAATGGAGAGATCTCCCATGCTCATGGGTTGGCAAAATTAGAAATGTAAAAATGGCCATCCGACCAAAGGCAAGCTATAGATTCTATGCAATTCCCATCAAAATCCCAACATAATTCTTCAAAGACATAGGAAGAGCAGTTCTCAAATTCATCTGGAAAGGCAAAAAACCTAGTATAGTGAAAACAATTCTTAACAATAAAAGAACGACTGGGGTAATCACCATCCCTGTTCTCAAGTTTTACTATGGTGATAAAATCTGCATGGTATTGGTACAGAGACAGGCTCATTGATCAATGGAATAGAATTGAAGACCCATAAATAAAACCACAGTTATGGTCAATTGATCTTTGACAAAGAAGCCAAAAATATACAATGGAAAAAAGAAAGCATCATCAAAAAATGGTGCTGGTGTAACTAGCTATCTGTATACAGAAATATGAAAATAGACCTATATTTCTCAACTTGCACAAAGTTCAAGTCCAAGTGGATCAAGAACCTTAACATAAAACCAGATACACTGAATCTAATAGAAGAGAAAATGGGAAAGATCCTTGAACTCATTGGCACAGGGGAAATTTCCTAAGCAGAACTCCAATGGTTCATGCTCTAAGATCAAGAATTGATAAATGGAAATTTAAACTTTGTTCTTGCACAGGAAAGGTCACAGTGTGGAAAGAGTTTTAAATTTAAGGTTTTGTTTTACTAGTGAAAGAAAGTAGCTCTCTCTCTCTTTGGAAGAAAACTATAAACTAGCCTGGACTGTCAATATAATGTTCTCACACTTTTCCTTCCTCTGAGAATAAGCACTCCTCTAGTAATTCTCATTCTTTCTTTAAGAGGTTGATGTGCTATCCTTAAATTATCCCACTTTTAGGATATGAAATCTGTAGAATGAAAAATGCAAAACTTCATATCTTTTCAGCCCATTGTAATACCCTCATAATAAAGATTCTTGGCTGTAACATGAATGTCCCTGCTATAACACTAAGGAAATCTGCAAGGGACTGTGCTCCTGCAGACAGAAAATATCCTCAACCTGCACAATCACTGGCATGCTGTCAAGAGGATGAAAAGTCTACTCACTTTCAGAAAGCAGTTATCTTCTTATTAAAATTGAGTTATTTAGGGACTTAAAAAAGGAATCTGAACTATTCTTGAAACTTTTCAGAATCAAATTTCTACCCTCAAAGTACACTGAATCTTTGCACCTGATCTTGCTTCCATTTTAGTAGGATGGTAATGATATTAGGACTATATCAAATATATATATATATATATATATATATATATATATATATATATAGTGCACTGTAAAAGAAATATGATGGAACTTTTTATTCATTTGAAATACATTTTCTTAGAGTGAACTTCAGTGCCTTCAATGGTAATATTAGTCCTGATATTACTACTAATGATGGAGGTAATGATAAAGAATAACGTATTTTATATGATTAATATACAGTTATGTCTGTGTGCCACTGAATGCTTTATGTACCAACTTCTTAACTCATTTAATTATATCAACACTTTATCTTGCAAAACAGAATTCTAGTGTGGGCATTACTAGTATCACACTAAACAGATTAGGAAAAAGAGATGAAGAGAGACTATTATATTACTTAGGAAATATTTAACCAAATGTTTTGCAGCACTGAAGGAATTTGTTAGGAAGTGAATAATCAAATGTCAGGAGAAAAAGTCAAGGGCAAAGCTAAAGGAGAAAGCAGAGCATGGCTCTGTGTGGAGGAGGTTAAGAAGAGCCCAATGATGCTGTACAAAGCACCTCTGGCCATAAAAAAAAAGATTGAATCAACTAATAAACTACTCAAAAAACTCTCAATCATGAGGATCTTAAGTCAACCCTTGAAATATATTACTGAGTAGAACAGGAAAAAAAGTCTACTCTTCCAATTTCTGAGTGACTCTATTATTGGGGTACAAGTGGCTCACATCATGTTCAGTCCGAAGTTATATTGTATTCTAGTAGCTTATATTGTATTCCACCTGGAGTCCAGGAGAATGTACATGTAGAGTGACAGTCCTATGTGTTGATACCATACTGTGGAGATGCTACATTTTTTAATGATGTAACTGACCATATAATTCGAACATGCACATTTTCTAATAATATAAAAAGTCTATCTGTTATCTACTAATTATACAGATACCAATCAAAGCATTGGCTGTTAAAGTATATCTGCTCTTTGCCTGAATGATGCTTAATGAACAATGTGATTCATTGTGCAAATTCAAATTCTGTGAAAGTGAAGTATTCAAATTGGGATTGCTAATAGCTGCTATTAAAATGTCTTACTTATCTCTCACCATAGATCAATTGTTGTGGCAAGGGTTCTTTTTATTTAATTTATAATAATTACTATTAATATGTATATTGAAGAGTTACAGGCTGAGTCTAGCAAGTTTTTCAAAAGCCTGGTAATTTTTAAATATTTTATATTGGAAGAAAAAAAAACCTCATATCACCAAAACACTGTGGGAGAAGAAAGATTTTGAGTTTGGCTGTAAACTCCTGATATAGCTTTGAATCAGAGAAAATCTTTAGAGAGATCTGTGCTGGTGTAAATGCCATCAGTGACTGAAGGCATGAGTGTAAACATACCCACTTTAGGAAACAGTATTTGCTGAAGAACAAAAGAGAGCTAAAATAGTCCACTCAGAAAGCCATGGTGTGAATTTGGAAGAATTCCAACAAAGACAGAATAGTATAAAGGAAGTCAAGAAGCACAAGTCTGGTAAGTAAAGTATGAATACACTGTTCTTTGAAGGACAGATGTGTAGGCAAAATCAAAAATGAATTATTGTAACATAGCTCTCCTGAGGAAATTTTTTAAAGTGTCTAAATAGCTGAAGACTTGAAATGCACATAACCACACACACACTGGTACCCTGAACACAGGAACACACACAAGTACTCAAACAGACATGCATATGTATTCCTGTACTAGCAAATTAATTGTTTTCTTGGAGACACTAGAATGTAGCAGGTGGAAAGGAGTAGTCTAGCCAATTAAATTCTGTCAAAAGACTGAGTCAGATAATCTTACTGACTGAGTATAAGCTATCACAGGAATTTGTTTACCACTTATACATTTAATGGTACTATTTTGTGGTGTTCATGCATCCTTAGAAAGTGAGGCCTGTTTCAAGCCAATAGTTGCTATAGTTGGAGCATGTCTTGGAAAATTGTATCTGGTCCTAGTCCTCTCTTTAGTCTCTTCTTTCTATCCATTAGGAGATGAATGATCCTTTTTACCATGGGCTCCTGCAGCCATGATGTTCTGCCCAAGCACAGGGGGTCAAGCAATCAGGCACTAAATCCTCTGAGACCATGAGCTGAAATAAATATTTGTTCTTTAACTTATTCTGCAGTATTTTAGTCATTGTCATATAAAGGTCATTAATGTAGATAATGAGTGAGCAAAGACAACTAGTGCCTTTCATTTATATTGTAAGAATATCATTGAAATTGAAACAAGAAATAAGACTTGCTTAGGAGAGACAATATATCCTGCTTATCTTGTCAGTAACAAATGGCTCAGTATTGGCACAGTCAACTATTACTCTGAACTTATCATATATGAGGAATAAATAACCAGAGATTTTACAAAGAACTGAGAGCAGGAGAAATAGTGATTCCCGAGAAAAAACACACCAACTGGTTATCCAAAACCAAATGGTTGTTGATCTGTCCTTGAAAACTTTCACAAACAGTAACAATATATGAGCCTAGCATGTCTTTTATGTATTTAGGAATGTAAGAAATAGAATCCATGAATATAAAAGTGACCAAAGGAGTTACATGGGAAGATTAATAATAATAACAACTAGATGCTTTGTAAAACAAAAAAAACTTGTCAGTTTTAAGGATGGGGTTGTACAAACAAATAGTAAGTTGGAATTCAAGGGATTAAGGCTAAAAATGTCACCTGCAAGTGTCTGCCCTTCTTGTTGCTCTTTCATCAAATGTAGCTTCTTACTGAAGGTAGGTACGTAGCGGTTTAGCTATGTCTCTTCCATGTCAAACTTAACAGTGAAGCTGGTCACATATTAAACACTGGAACATGTCTTTTATTAATTTTAGTCTGATTCAAAGTAAATACTCTATAACTCTATGTATCATAACACTCAGTAGATATACACTCTTACTATGCAAGCATGAAAACCTAAATTTGAATCCTGAGCATCACTGTACAATGCTGAGCGTGATCGAAGTGGAATCATTGAACCCCACATTGAATGGTGTGGAGAAGGTGTAAATAGGCAGTTCTCAACAGTTTACTTGGCCGACAACAGTTTCACAAATGTAATTTTTCCATGACTTTACTGTTTAACTGTTCTTCCTAGGACATCAAACTTAAGACTTAACTTGAATCCAAGCTGAATGACCTGAACTGGTAAGTCTAAGTGTGAAATCCTACCTCCTAACCTCCAAAGTAAATATTTCACTTGTAAGTAGTTCGTACTCAAGCTCAGTATCCATTGCTAATGAATGGTATTTTCATGTAAGTTATTACAAAAATAAGAGAAGTGTTTAATAGAATACAGATTGTATGACTTAGGCAAGAGAAATATATTATACATACTAAATATATTGTATTTCTGTTTGGGGATTGAAAAGACAGGTATTAATTCATTTGGTAGAACAACAAAAGCTTATATATTTTTCCTTTAGCATCTAAGATTGTGAAGTTTTACTTTTTTTCTGAAACTGCTGTTATATTTAATTGAGTAAAAATATATTTTTATTTTCATGGTATATGACATATTTCAAAATCTATATAGATTGTAATATAGTAGCTAATTAATATATGCATTACCTTTGTGGTGATCATTTTGTGATTTAAATATGCATTTGATTCTATCACTGGATTTTGTGAATATTTCATAAGCTAAAAGAAGATTTTTCATTATGCTTTGTGACCCTGCACCACTTCTGTATTAAGATTTCTACATGTTGCCATCATTTCTAGAATGCAGAGAATGTCACCACAAAAAAGTGAATTTTTAGTGTGAGTTATTTTTTTTTTTTGCCCTGAAGTCTTACTCTTTTTAGTTTGAAGAAATATAATTTAAAAAAAAAAATTTAGATTTGCAATATTTTGCATTCATTATAAAATAATACTAAAAGTGAAAATTACAATGAAAAGGAAAAACAGATCTTTTTGTCATACTAGATGCTGAGAAGTAAATCAGGAGTTGCTAAAAGGCATATCAGTATTTCATATTTTGATTTGATCTCCACTTAAGACTGGATAATAAGGATGTATAATGTCTCAACACTAATTCAATATTGACTTGCTTTCTTAATGTCTTTTTGGATAATTTCTAATTGAATAAATATTAAAATAGAAGGTGTTTTATTAATGATATAAAGGTGCAGATAACAGTGTTGTAATAATTCTCCAACCCAAATATGACCCAGCAATGAAAACACAACTGAAATAATATGAATACATGCTGTGTGTCTAGATTGGGCAGATCTACCATTATACTACCATCTTCCCCATCTATGAGACCCCTTAGAACTTGCAGTTTCTTCAGGCCACCATGTGCTTCTGCTCTGCTTTCCTTCTGCCTCCTCTGTAGTCCTCTCTCTCTCCCCACTCCTCCTCCTCTCCCAACTTTCAGCTCCAGCTTTCCTTTATCTGCTCATTCAATGACCCTAGCCTTTAATTTACAAATTAAGGTGGAAAGGTTTACAGGAAATCACCATTCATTCCTTGTTTGTAGTCCCTCCCAGGAGAATCAAAGGAGCATCAAATTACAAATAGCCCCAGAGCTAGCCACAACATAACAGCAGAGGGATATAAGAATATTTCTACCTATACTTTTGCAGACCCCTTCAGCCCTTGGGTACTTTCTCTAGCTCCTCATTTGTGGGCCCTGTGTTCCATCCAATAGCTGACTGTGAGCATCCACTCCTGTGTTTGCCAGGCACTGGCATAGCCCCACAAGAGACAGCTATATCAGGGTCCTTTCAGCAAAATCTTGCTGGCATGTGCAATAGTGTCTGCGTTTGGTGGCTGATTATGGGATGGAGCCCCGGGTGGGGCAGTTTCTGGATGGTCCATCCTTTCCTGTCTCTAGCTGCATATGTAGCAGAAGATGGCCTAGTAGGCCATAGTTGGGAAGAGAGGCCCCTTGGTCTTGCAAACTTTATATGCCCCAGTAGAGGGGAACACCAGGGCCAAGAAGTGGGAGTGGGTGGGTAGGGGAGCAGGGTGCAGGAAGGGTGTAGGGGACTTTTGGGATAGCATTTGAAATGTTAATGAAGAAAATACCTAATAAAAAATTGGAAAAAGTTAAAAAAAATAACCTCCCAAGCACATAAATAAAAGAATATTTCTAATATTAATAAAGTTTTAAGGATAACTCAATGAAGAACAGCTACTTATTAAACCCACAGTGAGCAGCATAATAATCTAATATAAATACTGACATAATATTTATGATAAGGCTTATAAGCCTCAAAAAAATTAAAATGTGACTGTGTCCTTTTCTTAACTTCTCCCCATCACCTCAAGATTGCTAGGGTACTTACTATGTTAAGAGAAACACTAGACATGAAGCACTTGGAATATCTGATTTTTCCTTCAAGAATCACTCAATCACACTAAAACATAGGTCACAGATACTCAAGCCAAGCACAGGTCAGTAGTATCTTAATATACTAATTGTCACTTAAGTTGAATCATGTATCAAACTTTGTTTATATTTCATTTCTTCTTTTGCTTTCATGACTATTCCCTTAGGCAACATGGTTATGTAAAGCCTAATATTCATGAACATCTGTGCTATCTTTAAGGTGCTTGGGAATGTGGAGGAAATAAAAGGAACATATATTTTTACTATAACCATTAACAATTAATGCAGGATGTCAAAAATATTTTCTCTTCAAAGAGAAGATAGTAGGTAGGTTTTGCAACAAGATATCTGCAAGATCTACTTACTGCAGCCTGTAGTGAAGAACTCAGAGTAGCAGTGGTCACCTTCACAAGACCTACAGTAGGTCAAGCCAGTCAAAATCCTGGCATAGATTTAGTGGGTCATTTCAAGGTTACTCTCTAATAAGCATAAATTCACAGTGGACAGTTCCTGGAGCAGGGAGCATCCATTTCTGAGGATGTGTCTACAGATAGTTTTCCTAAGCTCCAGTTCATGGACACACCTATTCATTCTTTTCTTGCCACATATTTTTGTCATAAAGATACAAATAGCAACCTCTCTATATATTTATTTTGTCTGTTATAACTTTAAAACTCCAGTATATTTTCATAAGCATAATATTTATAAATGTATGCACAGATAAACATCTTGTTGTAAAAATGAGGCTAAAAACAAGACATTTTGTCTCAAAAGGACAGTTTCAATGTGAGCCCATTTTTGGAACTGAGTCAATTTTCCTATTGGTTTGGTCGCATTTTCCCTTCTCTTCCCCTCTTTATGTCACTCTTTAACCCCTCCTTCATCACTTGTAATTTTTGATGATGCATAAAATTTATATTTTGGGGGATAACACACTATTTTTTGCAGTAACTGCAAAAGTGAATAAAATAAAATCATCATGTAATAGGAGCATCTCTTACACCTGGCAGTGTGTCATAATCACTCACAAAGCCAATGCAGATCCTCACATCACAGCTCTGCCAAATTGGCATCTACACTGATAAGTGGAAGCTTGATTGATAAGCTCCTGCCTAGAAATGTGCAGGGTTTTTTTTTTTTTTTTTTGTCCTATGGGTTGCAAGATGTCTCAGCATCAAACTTCTATTGCTAGTCAAATGCTACAGAGACTAGAATAGAAAGGGCTGTGATGACAGTGATTTTACTAGACAGGAAATCAAACTGCTATGGGAGCAGGAATCAAAACAACAGATGACTCTTAAAATGCAAATGCATTATCCATGCAAAATATGTGTGGGGAGGACCAAGTGGCAGCTGGACCTGTACGGCATCAGAAGAGATGCTTGAATCTGAGGGGCAAAGGAATGTTTTACTGAACTTAGGAAGTAATGGCAGACATGAATTTTCAGACATATTCTGAAAGTGCCCGCTTAGGTCAGAAGAGACATAAAGTGAGAATTGTATACAGAGTGTAGAGCAGGATATTGCTCACAGTACTCCACTCACAGTAGAGAGATGACTGGAGAGTAAGGTAGTAGCATTAGTCTGGTTTTGAGATGCCCAGCCTAAGTAACAGATGAAGAATATTAGTCACTGTAGAATTCAATTTCTTTTTAACTATTTTTTTACTTTGTATTTGAAAAAGGTTTAAATTTAATTTTGTTTCTTCAAAAGGAGACTGTATTTTACATATTCTCAGGTTTTTTGTGGTTTATATGAACACATGGCCCCCAATGGAGGAGCTAGAGAAAGTACCCAAGGAGCTGAAGGTGTCTGTAACCCTACAGGAGGAACAGCAATATGAACTAACCAGCACCCCCTGAGCTCATGTCTCTAGCTGCATATGTAGCAGAAGATGGACTAATTGGCCATCATTGGGAGGAGAGGCTCTTGGTCTTGCAAAGATTATATGCCCCAATACAGGGGAATGCCAGGGCCAGGAAGCAGGAGTGGGTGGGTTGGAAAGCAGGGTGGGGAAAGAGCATAAGGGACTTTTGGGATAGCATTTGAATTTTAAATGAAGAAAATATCTAATAAAAAATTGTTTAAAAAGACGAAACAGAATAAAAGATCTTTCCCTCCCAAAAAAGTATTCATCCATTCACATTTATAATTTGTTATAGATTCACATCATAAACATGATTTTTCTCCAAAAATATATTTAGAAACTTAAAAATACATATTAATGTAAGTTTTAGAACACAAAATAATTTCTTCTTTATCCCTTTATAACAATATAATTTATTTCCTTTTCCTTGAAGAAGACCACCCTCTGTCTGCCAGTCCCTTAGTAGCTATCTAACTTCTGTAGATGTTCTAAATAAAATGCATTTATCAAAAGCATAGAAGTTAAAACCTACATGTAAGAGTAAACATTCAGTATTTGTCTTTCTAGAGTGGGTTACCTCACATAGGATGATTGTTTCTTGATCCATCCAGTTACCTGTGACTTTTGTAATTCTATTTTCCTTAACAGCAGAATAATATACTACTGCATAAATGTTACAGCACAGTACCTGCAGCATCTCAAACCAGACAAAAATTCAAACAAAAAGGAAGAGGGAATGAGTTCAAAGTCTAAAATCAAGAGGGTATTACAAACTATTAGCTGCTGGTTGAGACAAATTCAGTTTCTTCAATGAAGTAGTACTAGAATTATCAACCACACTTCAGGGCAGGCCCTATGTTCAGGAATGGATGACCAATACTCCATGATTTGTACTCTCTCTCCCTCCCCCTCTTCACCTCCCCTGCTCTGTGTGTGTGTGTGTGTGTGTGTGTGTGTGTGTGTGTGTGTGTGTGTGTTTCTGTGTGTGTTTAGGGATTAGTTTTATTTTTAATAGAATAAAAGAAAAAGAAAACATTCAGTGGGTATAAAATATGGAAGGAGTTAGGAGAGTGGAAATCATATGATCAAAGTATGTTGTCTGGAATGTTCAAATAATAAATGGAACATAAAATATTCACTAAGTCTCTTCTCCATTTTGTCCCTACAGTTTTTTTAGACAGGAACAAGTTTGGGAAGGGGAGGAGGAGGGGAAAGGGGGAAAAGGATCAGGTACAGAGAGGTAGGGAGAAGCTCAGAGGGCCAGCAGAATGAATGGAAATATGCAACCTCATAGGTGGGAGATGGGGGGAGTCTCTAGAAAGTACCAGAGACCTGGGAGGTAAAAGACTCTACAGGAGTGACTTTAGATGAAATACCTAATAATGGGGAGAGGGAAGTGGAAGGATGGGGTTACCAACCCACAGTCAAATCTCTGACCCAGAATTGTTCCTGTTTAAAAGAACTGCTCAACTTTCAATTCAACTCAAGAGGAGGCTCCAAGGCCTGACACTGTTACTGAAACTATAGTGTGCTTACAGACAGGAACCTAGCTTGGCTGTTCTCTGAGAGGCCCAACAAGCAGCTGAGACAGATGCAGATACTTAAATTCAACTGTTGGACTGATGTTGGGGACCTCTATGTTTGAATTAGTGGTATGATTGAAGAAGCTGAAGGGGAGGGTGGTCCCATAAGAAGATCAGCAGTCTCAACTAACCTGGAACCTTGGGAGTTCCCAAAGACTGAGCCACCATCACAGACTGGTCTGGAACACCCCCACCCCATCCCACCCCACCCCCCACCCAGCACATTGTAGCAGAGGACTGTCTGGTCTGGCCTCATTGGGAGAAAATGCCACTAATCCTTGAGAGACATGAGACCCCAGGGAAGAGGGGTGCACAGTGGGGGGGGGGGAGTGAGATGGGGAGCATCCTCTAGCTTTCTCTTGCTCTCTCTCATTCTCTCTCTCACTCTCTCCTCCACCTTTCCCTCCCTCACTCCTTTTCTCCCCTCTCAGTTTCTCAACAAGATCAGGCTATGTGGAACAATCTGGACTCTAATCTCATGAGCTTCTTTCTTTAGCATTTTAAAATTCTAAGTCTACCAACAAACATCATTAAGCCCAGGCCTTGAATAGTGTGCTCCTAAATGGCAAAAACATCTCCCTATTCTGTCTCAGCTTGTGAACTCCTTTCCTAACGTGTCAGTAATGGAGATCTCCAGAGCAGGGAGCATCATGTCTACTGGTCACTTAAGACCTTTCTCATTTACCCTCTTGAAACCCAAGCCCCACCTTATTACTTATCACTCCTCAGTCCACATAACATTTTCTAGACTTTCCACTTCAAACACATAAAATGTGTGTTTGCATTTTTCTTCCTTCCATTCTCCTTGTTAATCTACAAATTCACATCTTCTTAAAAAAAAAAAACATTCTTCCTTGCAATTTCACTTTTCAATGTAACAATTCTGATTTTTTTAATGGCAGTATTGCCATTAAATTCCTTTTTCTTTTAAAAGACCATAAAACTTTTCTAATCCATGCTCTTCAATCACAGGCCTAAAAGCAGTTTAACCCCAGAAATTATTTAAACATTGATGTGGTCTAAATGACTTACAGAAACCATCTACACACCATTAAAAGGATTAGTTTATATAGAGATCCTTCCTTCAGGGCATGAATAAAATGTTTATTGAATTCAACATAAAACAAGTGGTTGGTACTTTAGAGGGCAATAATGAATATCTATATAAAATTAGAGGACACTAATGGACAGAGTTTCTGAGAATGAAATACTTGAATAATGAAAACAAATAAAAAAAATCTTGTTACCTTCAAACAAATCATCCCAAAAGACAAATTAGAAAATAAACCAGGTTTTCATAGAGTTATTGCACATTGTTTGAAAACAGAATTTCAAAACTTACTTGTGAAAAATGGGAGCTGGATACAAAGGTTTTGCCATAAAGTAGTTTTAGAGTCTGTTTCTGGAAGCACTGTAGACAGAGTGTCTTCAAGTCTTTGGATATTTATTGTTGCACATGTGTTCTACCTGAACCCTAAATACTTTGAGCTCGTGATCTATTCTCTCATGTCTTAGGAAGTGAACTTAATGTGCACACATTTCGTTTCAAGTTGCATCAGGCAAATGTAGATGCATGAGGCAAAGTAGAGCAGAGTGATCAATGCCTTCTCTGTAAAAGGATCCTTTCAATGTAATTACTCATCCCGAGTGTGATTTACTTTCCTTTAGAAAGAAGGGCATCCACATGCTCTCTATGGAAGTGCCAGTTATTTCTCAGTCTTAAAGGAATATAAGGAAACTGAAGTCCCCTTCCCTTCCTTCACTGCACATTCCAATGATAAAGGCTATCATTTCATTTTTAAAACAATTTTTATTGGTTATTTTGTTTATTTACATTTCAAATGTTATTCCCCTTCCTAGTTTCCTCTCTGAAAACCCCCATTCTACCACCCCCTGCTTCTGTGAGGGAGTTTCCTTACCCACTCTCCCACTCCCTCCTCCCTGCCCTGGCAATCCCCTACACTGGGGCATCAAGCCTTCCCAGGACCAAGGGCCTCTCCCACTAATGTGCAACTTGGTCATCCTCTGCTACACATGCAGTTGGAGCCATGGGTCCCTCCATGTGTATTCTTTCGTTGGTGGTTTAGTCTTTGGAAGCTCTGGGGGATCTGGTTGATTAATATTTTTGCTGCTCTTCCTAAGGGGCTAAAACCTCTTCAGCTCCTTCAGTTCTTCCCCTAACTCCTCCTTTGCCAAGCCTCTCAGGAGAAGGGCCATCTTTTCTAATGTCCATTTTTATTTCATCTTTTCTGTTGATTTTTTTTTTCTTTAAACAGGGTTTCTCTCTGTAGCCATGGCTGTTCTGGAACTCAGTCTTTAGACCAATCTAAGCTTAGTATCCATTCATAAATGAAGACAGATAATATGCCTTTACCAAAAATCCCTGTCAGTATGTGTTAATGCATGTTAAGTTTTTGAAGAAAATTTGAAGTCACTGGACATTAAAGTTGGTTTTTTACTTTTACTCCTCTCGCTGTCAGTTTTTTTCTTTGCCTGTCAGTTATCACAATGGCACTGCCAACCTCTCCTCACAAACTTCTGCCTCAATTTGACCTGATCTCTCATGCCTACCTATGTTACATAGCAAACTTAGATCCATGATATTCTGTTCTTACACAATGCCCCTTTTGTGTAGTTTTGCTGATCAAACATAATGAATTTCAAGTTGATAATATAATCTATTAAGATAAGAATTTTGTATCATATGCTTTGTTCACAATAATTTTAATTGTTTTCATTTCATCAACCTTGTTTTGTATCAAACAAGGATTATTCACTGGTGCATGCTGGCACAGTTACAATGTATTATAAAATTGCTGTTCGTAGCTAGTTTTTTGTTTACTATCTGTAGCTCCACTTAAAATTGTATAGTATTATTGAACTTTATCAAACTTAGCTTCCATTTACCTATCTGTTATAAGTAAATGTTAATGTCAGCATGATAGTATACAGGTATTTTTCCATTTCAGTCTTTTAATGTATGTTATGAGAATGGAAATAGTAAAACAAGTTTGCCCGGAGTCATTTATACTGATGGATAGGCATGTACAACTCTTTTACTAGTGTGCCAATATAGAGTCTTGACACAAAGATAACTCTATCAGAGTTGCTTTGTCCTTATCTTATTGCTACTTTTCTTTCTTTCTTTTATGAAGAACTTATGTAAATTTGAACAGAAAATACATTTCTCAATAGCAGCATTTGAAGTAGCAAAGATGAGTCTCCCTGCCAAAGCTGTCAAGGAAGCATCCTGTGTGAGATGAATTCTGAATGTCATTTTGAAAGAGGTATTAGGAGGAGAATTTTAATGCAAATCTTCAAACACTTCCATACTTTATCTTGAGCTTACCAAGTAGACAATTATTTGTCTTGACCAATTGTACCCATAGAGACAGAAATGTGTGTTTGGATCCAAATGGTGAAGAATATCAGATATTATCTATCAGTTTTATTTTATTTTGGCTTTGTCATCTAAAACCTAAAGATTTAAAACCTAAAGGTTTTTTGTCTAAAACCTGAAGATTTTATCTGCTGTAGACCTAAACTGTGGTGTCTTTAAAGAACCACTTACTACACACTTTGGACTTTGAATAAAATATCAAAATGTTACATGTTTCAAAACAACCTCATTTATAGTGCAAACATTTTTTTTGTAAACTCCAACAAAGCTCACATCTACAGATTCTCATTTATTTCAATCATAGACACCTTAATCATTTGATATGCACATGGGATACAGAATTTCGAGATGCCAATATTCTTAAAATATTTCTCCAAGGATGAAATTGTAAAATTGTAGCAACTCTGAACTTTGCATTTAAATTTAAGTGTGTGTGTATGTGTGTGTGTTTATGTGTGTATGTGTGTGTGTTTATGTGTGTGTGTATGTGTGTGTGTATGTGTGTGTGTATGTGTGTGTGTGTGTGGGTGTGTATGTGTGTGTGTATGTGTGTGTGTTTATGTGTGTATGTGTGTGTGTGTGCAAGTATGTGCATGCGTGAATGTGAGTGAGTGTCCTGTGTGTGGAGTGCACTCTACACAGTGCACATGTGGAGGTTAGAAGACAACTTTTAGGAGTTGGTTGTTTCTTTCTACTATGTGATATTGGACTCAGGTTTTCGGTTACATTGACAGTAATCCTTCCTATTGAGCCATCTTGATAATGCAGTCTGAGTTTTTCGAACATATATGTGTGTGTGTGTTTGTGTGTGTGTGTGTGTGTGTGTGTGTGTGTGTGTCTTAACAACTTAGTTATGTACAAAACATAGGCTAACTCTAGTAAAAAGGGTCCTTAGTTTAGAGAAGAGAGCAACTCAGGTGCAATGAGAAGGGAAGACCTTTGCTGGTGAATATGGTCACTTGGTGCTCTAGGTTCTGATTTCTACTATTGAAGATTACAATGTCACAGGTATCCAGAGGGTCTATTATTAGAGCAAGAGACTCAGAAAGCTCTGTTGGGTCATACCTGTTTAATCTGTGGATTATACCTTTTTAATAACTAGTTTAATAATCTGTAGAATATACCTGTTCTAATTTGTGCTGTATTTGGTTTGTTTAGAAATAAAGACAGTGCATATAACTTAAGAATCGGTCTCTTTGGTCAGTGCTCTTGGTCCAGACGGTTAATTTTCTAATCTGGTCTAGCTTAATGAAAAGTTCAATACAAGCTATACAGTGTTGACAATTATTTTTCATGAAGAGAAATTTCAGGATAATGTTGTATTCACATCTTGAAGCCCCTTATATGTCACACTGTTTCTCACTAATTTATTATTGCTGAAACTAATTCAACAAAATATTAAGTGAGATTAACTGTTTCTATATGTTAAATATTGGTAAGAAAAATATTGGATTTTAAGATTTTTGATAGTATTAGATTTATGGTAGAATTTCCTCATTTAAATAATGTCCTGAAGAGAAGCACAAAATTAAACCTTTCCTAATTTCTTAATTTTCTTCTAGCATATAAGTAGTAAATATGGAAATTGATTTTTACATTTTACCAAAAACACAAAATTGAACTGATTGAATCTGACAGTAAAATCTGAGTATATTTAAATTGTTAAAACCTGTTATTTCAGCTTCTATTTGGGTGATAACAAATTCCAAAGTGGAGAGAATTTGTTACCCCAGTATCAGGCATACATTTTCACAACACAAATAGCCAATAAAAAGTAAGGAAATCATGCGCTTTTCCTTAAGGATAGCTAAACAGTCACTTTAGCTTTTGTTGAGATGTCATTTATCAAGACCATTAGGTAAAATTCACTAAAATCACATGCTGCAAATGACCATAAAAGAGAATTAGTCTACTGTCAAGTGTGATGGTGCTCTATCTATTCCCAATTTTCAGGACTTCATATATATATATTTGCTTTGTCTCCTGCTAGCCTGTTTCCTGGTAACATTTGAAATTTCCCTGCATGGTTGCTTCTGAATATTTAAATTGCTGCTTTCATGTGTTATGATTATCCATGGTTAGTCCTCAGGGGAAGGCTGTCTCAGTCTGCATGACATCCTAACTGAACTTTGACTAAAGTCTTCCTAATAAAGAATCCAATATGATGCCATCAATTTCTCATTATTTGAAAGAACAGCATATTCCCACTTTTCTCTTTTCCTTTGTATTAGATTAAATAACCTCAATGTGATAGCCATAAAGACAGTGCCATCAAGAGAGCAAGTAAGTTACTTTGTATTTTCTTTTCTAACTAAAATTGGATTCATTTGAACCACTTTGAAATGGGATAATAGTATTACCTATCAATTTTCCTTAATCTTTGAAGTTATTGTACAAAGAAATTTCATCTGATTTAAACTGTTTAAGATTTTTTTTGAATTAGAGCTAACTTAACCTCAAAAGTTAGTGGACCCTAAACTGTTAGAAAGCTTATTCTTATAACTTAGTGTCAAAACTATAAAGTATGTTCTATCAGAAATAAATTTGCAATCTATATTTGAAATTGACAGGTTTAGAAAAAAGTTACTTTTTAAAAGATAAAAAATATTGATTCAACCAGTGCCATAGGTTCAGGTGAATGAAGAAATTCACAAGTAAACAAACCTTGAAGGAAAAAAAAGAAGAAGACATTTATAAGTAATTTCATCACATTCCTAACGAATAAACTTTTATACAATGTTAATTTTTTCTCCTTTACATATCAATTTATTTTAGTGTCAGTAACACACACTAAATAGAATATATGGAGTAAAATAATTACTAGTTAGTTATCTAATATACCAAGGGATTAATTAGTTCCCCCATCTTTTGACTTTGAATAACAATTGAATTAGGAATTAATTTTTACTCTTGGTTCACAATGCTTCACATAATTATTGATAGATCAAAATGTGTTACTTGTAGACAGGTTCCAGGTTGGATTCTCTTTTTCTAAACCAAAACCTCCCAAATATAGTAGTTACCATGTGAAGTAGAAAATGCTGTGCCCCTCTGATAGTCTAGTTTAACAACTGAGCATACAACTTTGGAAATAAAACTTGTTCCTTTAATATCAACTTATTATTATAGTTATAACCAGTTGGTAATAACAAGATGCCTACCTGAATTGTATAGCAGTATATAGAGTCCTAAAATTATTGGTACAATAAAATTACAGATTTATAAATTAAAGCTGTGTAAGAGTTTTCTCATTGGACATTCTTATATTCATCTTTCCCTTTTCTCTCATATATATATATATATATATATATATATATATATATATATATACTGGAGACTGATGCATAGAGACTCATGTACTAAGGATTCATATTGCCACTGAGCTATAGTCCCACACACAAAAAAGTATTTGATATAATTATATTTCATGGCAACTATTTTCAGAATATCTTCCTATTAATAGACTATAACATTTGTAATGCAAAAATTGATTTTGAATTTATTAATTGTTAAGTTGGTAACCATCCATTTTATGGTTGAGATCTAGGTAAATCTATAGTTGATGTTGAAATCAAGGTAAACAGTTAAAGATGACTGCTGGGTTCATTACCAGTTTCAGATTGGTAATGTCATTTAGGTTGCATCTTAAGGGATTTCACGAAATTGTTCATAGCAAAATAAAATTTTGTACTGGATTCATTTTTTTTAACTATAAACTGCTGTTTATTGAAAATTCTTACAAGTTATTTTAACGGTTTTAGTTTTTGAAAGACATACATCTAAACAATGAATATTTATTGTATCTATCCACTGCTGCCTTCTTTTAACTCTCTTTAGTACCTCCCATCCAATCTCCCTCCTGTTCATATTTTTGTTTATGTTACTAATAATGCTGAAGCAAAATGCACGGGGATGTGTGGCCATTTACTAAGGCATAAGCAACCTACAAAATATCATATACAAAACAGATAGTAGCTTTCCTTCTCTTAGAATTTATCAATTGCCAATAGTTCTTTTCCCCCATCCTAATAACTTTTCCACAATCTCTGCTGGGTAGTGGGCTAGAGGAGAGGTTGAACCCTTATTAAAAGTAGGTTGCAAAAAATTATGTTTACAGAAAGTGGGATATGATTGATGGATAGGAGAACTGTGAAATGCTGGCTTCTGGACATGATGTTGCTATTGCTCTTTTTAACAAATGCTACAGAGGATGGTACTGCTATGGTTATGCCTGTAAAGCGTGCCTCTCCCTAAGAGTCAATGTGATTAAATTCAGCTCCTATAGTGAAGTACTAAGTATGGGGAAATACTCTGTTAATCAGATATGGGATGTTTAAGTGGTGTCTAGAGGACTATAGTTATGGGGAAGAAATGTATTTATTATGGGCATGTACTGTATTCAAGACTAAAGACTGGGCACCTCTTGCAAACACAACAGACAATAGATTATCATTCTACCTGAGTCCTTGCTTGCCATGTCCCATAACAGAGTCAAGAATGATGGAGACAGGACTAATACAAAGAGACAAAATGGCAGATGGAAAAAGAGAAATGACGACTTTAGATATGGCATAATTATATGACCACTAACACTAAACTATCAGATCTGAAATGTGACCTTATGAGTTATAGTCAGGTCTTTTATGGGTTTGTGATACATACTCATGATCAGTAAAGACAATTTTTTTTTAAATGAGTACAATCATAATGTATTTGAATCTGTCAAATGACAACATATATTCCTGTAAATATAGCACAGCACATAGAACAGTAAATGTTATCTCACTACTCACTTGTAGAAAGACTGCAACCAGAGGAGAGGTGTCAACCTGGGAGGGCTCTCACTGCCTGAGCTGGTGAGGGTGCCATCTTTGCTCCAGGTCATACAGACTCCTGGCTGCACAGTTGAGAGTTCAAAAATACTCAATAAAATCCTCGCAAACAGAATTGAAGAACACATCAAAACAACCATCCATCATGACCAAGTAGGCTTCATCCCAGGGATGCAGGGGTGGTTTAATATATGGAAATCCATCAACGTAATCCACTATATAAACAAACTCAAGGACAAAAACCACATGATCATCTTGTTAGATGCTGAGAAAGCATTTGACAAAATCCAACACCCCTTCATGATAAAAGTCTTGGAAAGATCAGGAATTCAAGGCCCCAACTTAAACATAATAA
>NC_034608.1:24730100-24743708 GCF_900095145.1 Mus pahari | reverse complement strand
GGAGCAGGGTGGGGGAGGGTATAGGGAACTTTCAGGATAGAATTTGAAAAGTAAATAAAGAAATTATCTAATTAAGAAAAAAGATCAATGACTTAAAACAAAATCACTCCCACAATCTCCATCCAGCTAAAAGTAAGCATGCAATAAAAAGAAAAAAATAATATACTAGAAATTTACCATTAGTGTCATATTACACAGATTCCTTTAATTAATATCAGTTTCCATGGATCTATATTTGCAACATGGCATTGAAAGATACAGTTCCATCCCATTTTTTTTTCTTTCTTATTTTAGTGTGGAAGAATATCAGAACACCAAAATGAATATAAAGTGCTAATGGATCTTAAATTAATTGCTCTTCTATTAGTACCTAATAGTTAAACTGTTTGTGTTTAATAAGTGATTAGAGTAATATCCTTTCAACTCTTTCTTGGGCTTGAACTCTCCAAATATATATATATTTGCAGGCTATGTGTCTCTAGATTAAATTTTCATTTGATTTCTCATCAGAAAAAAAACTTGCTGATTTTGCTCTACTCTTTGCATTCACTAATAACACTAGATAGTCTCTGAGAGCAATGAGATATTCGTTTCACAAATATCCAGAAAGCCAATATAGCCTTTCTTGGGGGGAGGCCTGCTCTAGGTAAAACGCACACATACTAACAGTTCTTAAAATGTCTTTTTCATGATGTCAAAAGTCTAATACATTCACAAGAATTTCTTAGAAAAACAACCATTTAATTTATTCCAATATTGAAGGCTCTACATTAATATTTATTTATAAAATTAATTACATTGTCATTTTAGCTCAAGGTAAGTTAACATTTTTTGAATTTTAAAAATTTAATAAGATAATTTTCTCTATTGATATCATATTATTAGATATTTTCTTTATGTACATTTCAAATGTTATCCCCTTTCTTAGTCCCCNCCCAAAAAAAAAAAAAAATCCCTTATCCACTCTCCCCTCCCCTGGCTCTGCAGCCTACCCACTCTGATTCCCAGTCCTGGCATTCCCCTATACTGGTGCATATAACCTTAACAGGACCAAGGGCCTCTCCTCTCATTGATGGCCAACTATGCCATCTTCATTTACATATGCAACTAGAGCCATGAATCCCACCATGTGGTTTCTTTGATTGCTGGTTTAGTTCTAAGGAGCTCTGGGGGTACTTATTAGTTCAAATTGTGATGTTCCTCCTATGGGGCTTCAGACCCCTTCAACTCCTTGGGTACTTTCTCCACTTCCTTCATTGGGGACCTTGTCCTCTGTATTTTGGATGATTGTGAGCATCCACTTCTGTATTTTCCAGGCACTTATTTTTAATTAAAACTTCCAAAAATTGTATTTGCAAGAAAGCAAACACTTCGGTTTATATAGAAATTCTTGCTTTCCTTACCATCATGTGGAGAATAAAATTTGCAAGGTTTATTTAATGGATAAAAAGTTATTAACTAAAATTATTTCTGAAAACTTATATTTGATAAAGTGTATATTTCATCATTGACATTTTTGAATACTCTACTTCTTTCTTTGTAGTAAATAGGATATTTATGCTTATTGTTGTAAATAATAATGTATAAAATAGTAATTTTGATAGGTAATAATGCTTAGTTAAATAATATTTGCAAAATTATAATGCAAACTAAAATCCCTCAATGAAATAAAAATAGCATTAATTCATTCTTTATAGTTTGAAATATCTTAGGAATAAATACTCCATGAAATTCTGATGGAGAGTTTACTCCTGAGTTTTCTAGCATTGCATTTATTCAAATTAATAGGCCATATTGTATACATACAATCCACTTATGGCATCTTAAAGGAAAGTAATTTTGCAGGTGATTCCTGCCTTTACTGATGTAAACTTCAACAGCACAGCTATTCTATCACAATAACAGTCATGTTTTTCCCTTCTTAATTTCACCTACAATTTTTCTTTGGTATCTACAGGGAATTGATTCTAGGACTGCATAGAATGTCTCAGTCTTTGAAATCTTAAGAAATGTCTATAAAATGGTATAGTGTTTGGTTTAATCATGCAAAGAGCTGTTAACCTTTGTGGAGTTTGATCACAGAAAACAATACAATGGACATGCTGTGTGGATAGTTGTTCTGCTGTGCTTCTAGGAAATAAAAAGAAATAAATTATCTGTCAATCTTCAGTACAAGAATGGGATTTGGTTGATGTTGTGGTTTCATTTTTTTTTTATTTTGAGACAGGGTCTCCTTATATAGCCACATCTGTCTAGGAGCTTGGTATGTAGACCAGGCTAGCCTACAGCTCATAGAAATTTGCTATCTTCTGTCACCAGAGTACTAGGATTAAAGTGTATACCACTACATCCAGGTCAAACACAGGATATTTTCCCACATATCTGAGATATGTACTGAATCCCTTTGACGAGGAATTTGAAGCAGACTTTGTTTTCCCATGATTGTATCTTGCATGTAACTGCTTTACCATATAAAGCATTCAGGAATAGAGGAAACATTACCCTTAGGAAGGTAATTTACTACAAAGTTTATTTGATTTATTTGGTTTTGTTTGGAAAGATGCTTTCCCAATTATAAATAAATAAATAAGAAAGAGATGGGGTGAGCATAGATCTTTGGTTTATTAGGTTATAATGTTGTTGAATTTCTTCCATTGTTTCTTTGCTGATGTGTCTTAAGCTCATTATTAACAGTGGAGCAATAAGATTTTCCAACTAGCAATTCAAAACTCTTGCTTCTTCCAAGCTTCTGCCCATATGTCCTAAGTACATGGTGGATTCCTGATACGCAGTGTCTATATGTTTTAAACCATTCTGTCTTGTCAATTGCTTGCTGTTTTCAGAAAAAAAACAATTACATTTTAGAGCACATAACAATTTTTGTCTTTATAAATTGTATTGTCTGATATTCTAAACCCTATTTCAGGTACCCTTTGCTAACTTACTGCTGTATTTTTGTCTGTCCTACAGTTTTTATCAATTAATTTACACTGAAGATGAAGTCAGTCATTTGGACATAGAGTATAGTTTATTTGTGATATTTAAAAAAAATGTATTCTCCCAATACATGTCTTTTACTTTAATTTAAACAACTGACATTCAAAATAAATACTGTTACTAAAGATCTCATATCCCTGATATCTCTCTCTGTTTTCTGAATACTTATGACTTTCTATTTACCCCATAATTATTTTTTGATGATTAGTTTATAAAATTTAGCATCTTGTTTTATTTCTCAGTTCTTTTGTGTATTTTTAATCTTTGCAAAATAATTACTTTGCTGAGGGTAGCTAATTTCTTCAGTTAAAATCCCCAACTTTGAATGGATATACCAATTTATGTTCATCAAAAATTAAAATTTCCACTTCAATTTGTGTTCATCCAGCCCTGCCTTCTTATTTTATAGTTATATCATTAAGCAGCGTGAAATTGTGGTGTGCTATTACCACTAATATCAATTCCCTATCATTTTAAGCACTTGCCTTTTAAAAGTATAGAAGGAGAAGGTAGAGTATAGACAGTACTAATATTAGCTTCTATGTTAGTCTAAGATTTCCTTCTTTAGAGATCTCTACTTTTTATAATCCATTATCTTCCAATATTCTTTTATTTCAGCTTGAAGGGCTGTCTTTGACTGACATCACTTAAGGAACATCTGTTAGTGCTAAACTTCATTACATTTTATTTATGCGGTTAAAAATCTGAATTTCTCCTTCATATTTATCTGACTATAATATTTTCATATGGTACTATTTCCTTTGGTGGTTTGTGTGGGTTTCTGTATGCCATACTGATTAACACCAAACTATAAAAGGGTGGGGCCCGGGCACAGGCACTATGCCAAAGCTTTCCTCCAGTTTTTGCCTATTTTTTTTTTTCATTTGTTTGATTTCTTTAATCTTTGACTATATTCTGTAGTGCTTTAATTTTCAATTCAAATAGAAGGTGGGTCATTGATACTATCTTCAAATCTATTTTCACTGACATCATGCTCAATGATGGTAAAAATAATGATGTATATCTATATTATTACATATGATAAATTAGTGTGTTATTAGTTATTGTGTAGCTACTCAATGTTATATACTGGTACTCTTTTATATTATTAACACTTACTTTATTTTATGTAGGTTTGTGCATGTATGTTAGTGTATTTATGTGCAACAGGTGCCTGAAGAGATTAAAAGCTGTTGGATATCCTGTAATGGAAGTATGGGCAGTTGTGAGCCACAATGAGGACTTTAGGAATCTAAACTAGGTCCTATGCAAGAGTAGTAAGTGGTCTTAACTGCTGAGCCATCTTTTTGTTTTTGTTTTGTTTTGTTTTGTTTTTGCCCTTACTGATACTAATTTAGTTATGTAGCTCAAAACAAATAATCTGAGATAATGGAGAAATATTCTATAATATGGAAGTACAATTTGCAGCGAGTTCCTACAGGAAGCAGCATTTTGTATAACTTTTGTTTAAAATATGTTATTTATTTAATTTAAAATTTTTAACTGCAGTTGTAACTCAGAGCAGGTATGTGATGGAATTATAGTTTATCTCTGCAGATTCATAGCAGCCATACTAAACATTGCCTTCTCTTCTAACAGTCAATTACATTTATGTAATGTCTTTTAAAATGTCTACTCATCCTATCCTCAAGTATGGAAAATAGTTCCTCCACTTACTGGCAAAATGAAGGAGAGCACTGCTATAGTATTTGCCTTTAATTCCATAACTCATGAAAATATGGTAACTAAGTAATGTGTTCTGAGAAAGCTAGTCCCAACAGTAATGACAATTCATTTACAAAATTGAAGTGAAGAAGCCTATTTGATTCTATTAAGCTATAAGTAAACTTTAAGTAAAAGCCTAGTTTAGATGGAGCATTTAAAAATCAACTCTGAAGCAGTTTTCTCTGAGTCATCTCCATGCTTTGCATTTCCATCTTATAATTTAAAATTTTCATTCCATTGATAAACACAGTAGCGTCCAGCCCTGCAGAGATACAGAAGGAATGTTTTTTGAGTCCTTATATCTTCATGTGTATCTCCTCAAATATTCCTTCAATCATTCCTTATTCAGAGTCATACTCCAAGAAATAGCAAATCATAGGTAAATATCAAATTGAGTTAACTTAATGGTCTAAGAAATTATGACAGTCTGTTTCAATTCCATTATTGGAGTTTTTCCAAAACCGTGTCATGTAAATTTATGACAATTGGAAGAAACATTTAAAATTCCATTTCATAAATAAAAGACTGTAATACTTACATTAGTGATATAACATTGAAATATTTCATTGTTAATCAGCCATAAGTAAGCCTTAGGCCACTGCATGTAGTAGAAATTTTTGAAAGAATCCAAATGAAACAAACACTTAAATTCTTAAAGAAATATATGTATATTACTGTCATCAATTTATATTTACATATGCAACATATTCTTTTGCTTATTCTGCAGTTTTATAGTGATATTTGTTTAGAAAACTACTTCATAGTGCTTGATTTAGTTACTGCAGATGTTCAATATAATTAAAACACTTATTTATTATATATACACATACACACAGTTTTCAAATTGGAAAATAAAATTATGCACTCAAATAAAATGCCAAGTATATAAGAATATGGGTTTTGCTCTTTGAATATTTTGTGTTAACTTAGATAAAATAACATAGTTATGAAGTAGTGATTATATATAAGGATTTCACTTATCTCTCCTTCAGACACAAGAAGCATAGCTGTTCTTTCCTAATTTGTTAGCCATGTGACTTACATGGATTTTGTGTATCAGAGCCTATTGATTATCTAAAATTCAAATGCTAGCCATTTCAGCACAATGGACACAACAGTTTCTCTCTCTCTTTCTCTCTCTCTCTCTTTATTTTGTTGTTGTTGTTGTTGTTGTTGTTGTTGATTTTTCGAGACAGGGTTTCTCTGTATAGCCCTGGCTGTCCTGGAACTCACTTTGTAGACCAGGCTGGCCTTGAACTCAGAAATTCACCTGCCTCTGCCTCCCAAGTACTGGGTTAAAAGCGTGTGCCACCATTGCCCGGCAATAGTCTTCTCTTAAAGAGCAAACTCTATTCTTTTAAATTCAACAAGATGGGTGCCCCATGTGAATATTTATATGAACTGCCATGTTAGGAACAAAATAAAGTAATACAGATCAAAGTCCACTTCCTCTTACAGAACATGGGTGAATAAGTGCCTCATTTACACTCTCTTCGACTCTGTATTTAGAAGACTTTACAAAATGTGGTATTATAGAACTTAAATAGAACTACATTTAAGAAAAATGACCACAATTTTGGCATATGTATGCAATATCTGACATGCCTTGGTATATGAACAGAAAGAGGAAAAAACTGCTCTGTTTTTGTTTATTTGGAAGATTTACTAACAAGAAAAAGAAAATGTTGGCACTTATTTGTCTAAAAATTTACCTATAAAATTCTTGGATTTGGGGTCTGGAGTGAGGGTGAAGCAGTTAAGAGCATTTGTTTCTCTTACAAAGGACCAGAAATAGGTTCCTAGCCCTTATGACTATTTGCTCATAACACCTGCAGATACAAATATTTTCTTTTGACTTGTGGGGTACCCTGTCCTGTAAACATATAGAGTAAAATTTTCTAAAAACAACTTTTTATAACACTTTCTTTTTTATTATGTATGTTTGCTTTTCATACATTTATTGATTACATTGTATATATTTTTAATACAAGATTTTGAAAAAAATGTATTGATGACATTCAATATTGGATACCTTCTAGGTTGTTCTACTAAGTACACATGGTCTGTAGAAAAAGGTGGTAACATTACTCTGAACACACAGCATTGATCTAATATTGTTGTGAATATATTGACTATATTACCTTCATCTCTCAGTGTTACAAACCAAATAGCATGACATAAACAAACTGTTTTGCATTTGTTACTTGTGTGTCCCTGAACAACATTATAGTGCTCGTTGGTCAGTAAAGGGCATAAGGAACCACTCCAAAGATAGTTTCAAGGAACATTATCTGCTTTATTGCCCATGAGCTATCTCTTACCTACTAGAAGCCTGTTGACTATGATTGGCTAATATGTTACCTCAGATTGGACAGTGAATGCACATACTATCAGGGTCTCTCTCTATGCATAATAAGCACATAAAAGGAGATGTTGAGAGTGCAGGCCAGTTACTGCTACTCATGCTATTTCAGAATTCAGTTTCTTCTGGGAATACTCAGACCAGAGAATGCCATGTTTCTTAATTAGAAGCACAGTGAGCCAGGTAGGCTGATGACTATATTTTCTCCTACAGAAGAAAAACATTTCTGTACAACAATCTCTTGAGTTATTTAAAGATAGTAATACAGACATTTTTTTAAAAATATTTATTTATTTATTTATTTTATTTACACTCCGGATTTTACACCCCCACACCCCTGACCACCCTCCAAATGTTCCATATCCCATAACTCCTCCCTTTCTCCAGGTCTCCAAGAGGATGTACTTACCCTCCAACTCCCACTCAACCAAACCTCTAAATTCCCTGGGGCCTCCAGTCTCTTGAGGGTTAGGTTCATCTTCTCTGACTGAACCCATACCTAGAAGTCCTCTACTGTATATATATTCAGGGACTCATATTAGCTGGTGTATACTGCCTGTTTGGTGGTCCAGTGTTTGAGAAATCTCCGGGATCCAGCTTAATTGAGACTGCTGGTCATCCTATAGAGTTGTTCTCCTACTCAGCTTCTAGCTTTTCCCCAATTCAACAACAAGGGTCAGCAGTTTCCGTTTGTAAGTTGGGTGCAAATATCTGCATCTGACGCTTGTTGGGTCTTCTGGAGGACAGTCATGATAGGTCCTTTTTTTTTTTTTTTTTTTTTTTTTTTTTTTTTTTTTAGCACTCCATAGTCTCAGTAATATTGTCAGGCCTTGGGACCTCCCCTTGAGCTGGATGCCACCTTGGGCCTGTCACTAGACCTTCTTTTCCTCAGGCTCTTCTCCATTTCCATAACTGCAGTTCTTTCAGATAGGAACAATTATGGGTCAGAGTTTTGACTGTGAGATAGTGTCTTAGTCAGGGTTTCTATTCCTGCACAAACATCGTGACCAAGAAGCAAGTTGGAAGCTTACACTTCCATACTGCTCTTCATCACAAAGGAAGTCAGGACTGGAACTCAAGCAGGAGCTGATGCAGAAGCCATGAAGGGATATTCTTTACTGGTTTGCTTTCCCTGGCTTGCTCAGCCTGCTCTCTTATAGAACCAAGACTACCAGCCCAGAGATGGCACCACCCACAACGGGACCTCCCACTCTTGATCATTAATTGAGAAAATGTCTTGCAGCTGGATCTGGTGGAGGCATTTCCTCAACTGAAGCTCCTTTTCTGTGATAACTCCAGCCTGTGTCAAATTGATCCAAAACTAGCCAGTACAGATAGCAACTCCATACCTCACATGATGCCCTGTCTTCCTGCTGGAGGTGGGCTCTGTTATGTTCCCTCTCTCTACTGTCTGACATTTTATTTAAGATCCCTCCCTATGAATGTCTCTCACCTCCCAGGTCTCTGGTACATTCTTGAGTACTCACCCTTCATACTTCCCTAGGTTGCCTGTTTCCATTCTTTCTGCTGGTCCTCAGAGCTTCAGGTCTTTTCCCTCACCCAATACAAGATCAGGTCCCCTTCCCGCCACCACCCCCCCACATCCACTTTTCCTCCCAGATCCCTCCCTCACCACTTGTGATTGCAGACATTTTCTTATATTCCCCATTTCATATTCTCCTCATACGAATGTTACATCTTTCAAATATCCATTCATCATTCTTGCACCATCCATTAGACTGACTATAGGCAGTTGTGACATGAATATAGGGCTCATCTAAAAAGTAATGATGAAGAAAAAAAAATGAGAGCCAAAAGTGAAATTCATGCTTTTGAATATCTTCAATATATTACAGGGTATAGTAGTTGATTATTCTATGCTATATGGTCAGACCTAACAACACACATACAAGTAATATATATACTGAGTAGTTTATATTTAGGTATATATTTTGTATTTAGGTATATAGGTATTAGGTATATAGTTTGTATAGGTATTAGGTATATATTTTGTATTTATGTATATATTATATATTATATATTTAGGTATGTGTTATATATTATACTATATATTATATTATATATTATATGTATCATATATTAAATATTAGGTTTATAGTTTGTATTTAGGTATATATTATATAAATAAGTATACAACTAATGAAAAAAAGAGGCCATAAATTTTAGGCCATGAATTTTAAAGATACAAGGAGGAATATACAGGATGGTTGGCAGGTACAAAGAAAAGAAGGATTCATGTAATTATATTGTAATCTCGTAATACAGATTTAATTTTAAAATCACACCAGACCTATAAACATCCCATAATGTACAGTTCTTCACATTCCTTCATATATTCATTCTAAAGCATAATCTTATCTCAAGATTTCTGTGTATTTTTCCATGTATTGTGGGAAGCAGGTACAGCCGAGCAGCAGCCAAGATGGCGCCCTGGCTCATTGCCAAGCCCTTTGATCCCTGCTTGTTTACCAAGAACCTGATCATGTGCACCTGAATAATCATGCACGCCTGAATGATCGTGTACACCTGAATGATCATGTGCTGTCCGCCTGACACATAGCATCATACAGCATGATATTGAGTTACTAGCCTATCAACGCGCACCCTGTCTGCATGCATGGCTCATGTACAGAACATGTTGAATGTTGATTGGATGATGAAGAGTGGTAAGAGATGAGTGCAGAGGGTGGAGGGGGATAAATTGGGTGATCCCCCAGAATAAAGAGGAGAATAAAGGAAGCTGAAGCTGAAACGCTGTGGAAGCTGCTTGAGCCCTGCCTTGGTGTCCGTGTAGTCTTTCCCCACCTCTGCTGGCCGGAGGCTGGGATCGTGGTGTCTGGTGGCCTGTACAGGGACCTCTGAAAGCAGAGTCTGGTGGCCTAAACAGGGAACTCTGAAAATAGCAGCTGAATCAAGAAGCAAGAGCTATGGGTGAGTTTTGTGGTAGAGAGTAGTAATCTAGCACTAGGAGGAGGTTCCTGGCACAGAGACAAAGTTAAAAGTGAAGAGAGCAGGAGGGGATTGCTTCAAATATGAAAGTAAGAGTGGTATTGGTGCAGCTGCTAGCAATTTTGAATTTAGTTAAATCTTGCCTGGCAGACAAAAGTGGAAAGTATGCTGCTGAGNTAGAAAAGTTTTCCTGTGGCCAGGCTGGGCATTTTAAAAGAGATTGTCCCAATCGACCACTACCAACTACTGCAGCTCCTGTGAGAGGGCCAAAATTATGTCCACGGTGTTGTAAAGGCTCATGCAGCAGAAGCAGAAAAAGGCAAATGAGAAGCCAGCGAAAAGAAAAGAGGCTAAAGAACAAGAGAGTGAGGAGGGAAGTTCAGATGAATCATCTGACAGTGGAGATGAAGTGACTAGCATGGTATCTAAGTTGAATTTTAGGAAAGGAAGGCCGCCTGAACCCTCGGCACCTCCCTTGCCCTTACCTCCTCTCTATAAAGGGGAAAGAGGAAGTGAAGGAAAGAGCAGCTACCATGCTTCAGTATGGCGAAATCTGCCTCTCGAAGTTGGTGCCTTCCCAATGTTTCAAGAACAGCAAGGGCAATGATATCCACCTGTTCCCTTCCCAATCTGCACAAGCTGTGGAACTACAGTCAGTAGATGCTAGTGTTTATCCCAGATTCACTCTCAGCTGAAAACTGGAATCTTATTAGTAAATCAGAGAGTGGATTTGCTCCAAGGGCAGATAGATATTCTGGAGCAATTAGTCTTTGTGTCATGTGTAAGCCATATGTCAGGAATTTGTGTAACCTCTGTGCAGTATCAGAATTTTTCTCGTGCAGTTAATTTGTCCCACAAATTTGGATCCACACTATTAGGAAATTGGAGTCTTGATTTTGATAGAAAGATGAAAGAGTTACGGGCATCCATTGTTGCAGTGAATAACATCTGTGTGAAGATTGCCACCACTCAGCAGTGGTTGAAGATGATCAGGGGACCTTCAGCTTCCTCAAGGATTGGTGAGGGATGGCCTTCTGGGGATTTTTCCTGTGTGCTGTACGCGTTGGTATGCTGTGGTGGACAATGTGCATGTACAGATGGGTGCTGATTCAAGCTGTGGCGGCTATAGAGTCGGGTAATTCACCCCATATTTGGCTCCTAATAGTGGCTGAGGACTATAAGTTGTGAAGTCACCAATGACAAGAATATTGAGGTGCTGTGAGCCAAATGCACACCTCTTTTTTGGCTGCAAGGTGACAGGTGACTCAATGACGGGATTATTGCCGGACATCCCACATATAGCCTAAGACAGAGCCCTTGCCCACCCAGGACCTAAAAATGGCCTAGTTACTGAGTGCTGGATGCAGATGCAAGCCTTATGGCCTAAAACAGGTGCTTCACTGACCCTCATTTTACAGCCACCCCCCCCAACCTTTTAATAAAGACAGATGCGACCCTGGAGTCAGTTAAAAATGGAGATATGTGGGAATCGGGTGCTGCCATGTGGCAACCAAGATGGCGCCCTGGCTCATTGCCAAGCCCCGTGATCCCTGCTTGTTTACCAAGAACCTGCTCCTGCGCACCTGAATGATCATGCGCATCTGAATGATCATATATACCTGAATGTTCATGCACACCTGAATGATCACACGCTGCCTGCCTGACGCATAGCATCATACAGCATGATATTGAGTCACTGGCCTATCAATGCGCACCCTGTCTGCACGCATAGCTCATGTACAGAGCATGCTGAATGCTGATTGGATGATGAAGAGTGGTGAGAGACAAGTGCTGAGGGTGGAGGGGATAAATTGGGCGACCCCCCCAGAATAAAGAGGAGAATAAAGGGAAAATAGAGGAATAAAGTGGAAGCTGCAGAAGCTTCTTGAACCCTGCCTTCACGTACGTATCTCTTTGCCCCACGTCTGCTGGCCAGAGGCTGGGGTCCATGGCAATGTATGTCTGTATTTTTCTCTGAGTTCCTATTTGAAATATAAACTCCATAAAAGAGTTGTTGAGATTTGGTCTGTTGTTATGTGTTGTAAGGTTAAATACTGGCACCCAAGATCTGGCTGCCCCCAGGAGGAAATTCTCAGGGAGGAGGAGATACTCACATACACTAAGTGATGCTATGTAACTTGGCCCCTCAAGTTATCCCTAATTGGTCAATAAAGATGCCTACAGCCTGTAGCTGGGCAGAAGAGAGTTAGGCAGGGCTTTGGTTCCTAGGCTTGGGGTCTGAGGAGAGAGAAAGAAAGGAAGAGGGAGATGTGTGAGTGTGAGAGAGCAGGGGGGGGGGAGGCAGGAAGGGAGAGAGAGAGGAGAAGGAAGAAGATTCCTTGGGAAAGTGAGGACTGGGTAGTGAAATAAGAGTGGTCCAGTTGGAATGTGACAAGTTACATCTCAGGGTTTTTGACAAGGAAGTAGACAAAATAGCATAGGGTTGATATCTACCCAGTTTTAGTGCTTTAAGAGTTATTAAAAACATAAAGTTTATTTTGAGATTAAATGATCAAACATGGGTTAGAAATCCCCACTTAAAAATTTCTACTTCAAAGAGGTAATCTTACTTCCTTTTTATTTGTTTATATTTAACAGCATTAAGATTTCTCGGGATATCATTTGAAATAAATGATGAATGTGTCCATTTAACATGTGCTATAAAAATATATGACAATACACCAACTTTACAGGGCTATGTACAACAAAACAGAAAGATATAATATGACTTTTTCAGATCAGTAATGGAGCTTCAACAGTAATATCCATGAGTCTAGAACCATTTTAAATTGAGATGGTCTTGATCTGAAATAAGCTAAAAGACGCTGAGTAGAGGGAAGCAAAGAAAATCCGTTTGAGTTTGCTTCTTAAAATGTGAAGAAAGCATTCAGTAATATCGAACTGATGAAAAATGTGCCTGACAGGTTAGCTGAGGTTACAGAAAGGAATTGTTAATAAGCAACTTTCATTCATTTATTCCATACTCCTTGGCCATCTCCTTTATTAACTGTCCCATCCAATTACTTCTTTCTGTTTCAAGGTTTTAAATCTCTGTCTAAATGACCCATATTATTCACTAGACAGTTACTTCAAGTATAAGGACATTACAAGAGTTCTCTTTGTGCATAAATACATAGCAGATGCTACTTTATTTCTTTGGAAAGGGTTCTAAAACTGTGGGTGATTACTAAGTAACTTTCTATACAATTTTTATGAGTATCAAATTTTAGTAGGTATAAGTTTCAAAATGTTTTGGAGAATCTAAAAACTTTTGTTATGATTATTTAGCTTTACAGTTCTTTCTTGGAGCACAAATGCATTTATTCAAAGGATTTCATGAAATACATTTATCAGTATTCACTGTGTAGTGTGTATTAACTACTTTAAAACTAAGTAAAAGAAAACATGGTCATTCTGACTTGCTGGTTTCTGTCTTCCTTTCTACCCCTATCCTTCCATGTTTCTCAGTCTCGCTCATTCTTTCTTTCTCTCTTCTCTCTTCTCTCTTCTTTCTTCTCTCTCTCTCTCTCTCTCTCTCTCTCTCTCTCTCTCTC
>NC_034608.1:24709893-24729930 GCF_900095145.1 Mus pahari | reverse complement strand
CTTCCCTTCCCTTCCCTTCCCTTCCCTTCCCTTCCCTTCCCTTCCCTTCTCTTCTCTCCTTCCTTCTGACTTTAGCATTTACATGGTTTTGAAAATTAAAGACAAAAATTCTAGCCATGTCACTTGCTTTGTATGCTGCTGGTGAGTAGAATTGTAAAAGCCGTTTTAATAGAAAAATGCATTATTGTGATGCAACAGGAAGAGATAGCAGGACAGGAAGGCTCAGAAGAATAGTACTTCGGGGTAGACTGAAATGTGACATGTGACCTCCTGGCAGACAAAGAAAATCCTTAGGCATGGGTAATAAGGGGTTAATTTCCTCTCTTTATTCAGACATTCTGGTGTCAACTATTTTTGCATAATATTATTTATTACTAAAAGTTTTATAGCATTTTATGTTAATTGATTGATGCTCATTTTTGCAGGTTCTGTTGACAGAAATGAAAGTGCTACTGTCCACACTCTAGCTCTCATTATCTGAGGCATTCTCCTTTGTTTATAAGGGGTGGCATGTGGAAGTCAGTGAACAGTCTGCTAATGTTTGTTCTCTCCTTTTATCATGTGAACCCCAAGGACTAATTTCAGTGTGTCTGGTTTGGTGGTAAATTATTTTACACACTGATCCATTTTCCAAGCCTTCTTTATTCTTCTTGTTCACAAAACTTTTCAGATACTTGTCTTCTTACAGTTACTATTGACTAAGGGACATTCTTCAATCTGTATGATTATATAATGGAGCATCCTCCATAGGAGAGATTGGTGTGGATAGGGAGGACATTAGATAAGCTAAAAGCCTCAATATGGGTTTATACCAAAGTGGTCACTGAAGGCCATGAAGTCTATTCTGCCAGCCCCAACTAAACAGCATACAAAAAACATCTAGAACTGTCTCCAAGGCTTCCAAAGAATCCCCTGTGCCTAGTCAGTTTAGGAACTTGCTCTGTTGTAGAACACCATACTATGAAATACTCTGGTGAGGCATTATTAGCCAGGGTGGCTGTCCTTGCAACAAGTGTCTGCATGGTTCTAGTTGTAATCAGAAATGGGCTGAGGGATTCTAAAATTTTCTTTTCTTCCTGTGATCCATGAGCTATGGTCTCACTAAGTGATCACTTTAGTAAAAAGTTCCAGGTCACTAGAAACTTACTCCATGATCTGCACCCCTTTCCTTAATTTGAATTCTGTTCTTGTACCTATAATCATGTAGTGGTTTCCAGAAATGATCATAACTGAGGGAATTGATTTCTTGAAACAGACAGTAAAAGGGTGTGGCTATAAATAGATAAAGAGTTGCAACCTGTTTATTTATTTTGCATTCAATTTTTACCACAGATTTGCAATTCTAAGCAATGTCAGTGATAGTACAGAATTAGCAAAAATCATGCTAACTATAGTCTAGTCTTCCTCATTGTTTCTCTTCTCTTTGCTCCTCCCATGCCATGTCATTCCATCTGCTTTCTATGGTATATCTTATCTTTCTTTTCTAATAAATATTCTGAAGTATTTTTAAGTACTCTTTTCTCATTATTTAATATCCCCTCACAAGTCTCTCTTAAACAGTTAAGTAAGGATGATAAGTCATGTGATCAAGCCTGTACGATGGTGAAAGGCAGACTCAAACTCAGATGACTCAAGATTCTTAGTCTTCTCCTGCAGTGGCTACCATCCATTTATTGCCATTTTAGCCTCTGCCCATTCAGCACTTAGAATATCCTTTTAGTAATTCAAGAAAGGTTCTTGAAGGGAACTTTTCTTGTATCCTTTTTTGGTCTAAGAATAGTTGTCCTACACTCCCATCCGTGTCTTTCCTCCATGTTCTACAGAGCACACATGTCCACCCAAGCTCCTGCCTTGCTCCTTTCTAATCCCCCTTCTCTCCTTCTATGGAAATCCACAGTAGAAAGCTCGCTATGCAATTAAGACATTTTTACATATTATCATTTACTTTCAGTTAAATTGCTAAAGCAAACTCTTGGATTCTAACAATAACTAAGAGCAAAAAACTGTACCATCAATGTGTTGCTGTATAGGCATCACTGGATAACAGATGACACATACTTGGTAGGGTGAATCCAATGAGCATAGTACTGTATTTACACTTGTAAATTCAAGGAAAAATTAAAAGAATGGTATATTATGTGTATCTTTACTGTCATTTTTTTTTTGAGATTTTAATATAATTATATCATTCCCCCTTCTTCCTCTTCCCAAGTCATCTTATATGGCTCCATTGCTCTCTTACAAATTTATGATGTCTTTTTTTTTTCATTTATTATTGTTACATACAAACATGCACAAACATATTTTCCCATAAATGTGCAAATACAATTTGATCAGTATGTATTATGTTACTTATGTGAACAGTTTTTTCAGGGTAAGAAAGAACACATGACTGGATATCAAATACCTAGTGTAGAACTGAAATCATTTGTGTATGCTTTGAGGGACGAGAAAATATAAAATAGAGTGATATAAAAGATGGTTAGAGTACCTAGTCATGACACAAGTTATTTAATCACCCAGTTTATAATTGGCTTCTGCTGCAAAAGAACAGCTCCAAAGTTGCATGTAGAGTAGTCCTTAGTGTATTAGGATGAAAACAGAATCCATTAGCAATAGTTAACATTCACTGTCAACTTAATGGGATTTAGAATCACTTTAATGTGTCAGGGCATGCCTGTGAAAATTTTTCTTGTTTTTTAAATTAGGTTGAGGCAGGCAAACAACTATATCTATAAATGGAATCATCCTATCTAAAGAAGTTTAATGGTTTATTTCAGTGTCTTCAATTCAATTCCATTGATCAACATGTATGTTTCTATACCAATACAGTGCAGTTTTTATTACTATTATTTTGTAGTACAGCTTGAGATCTGGAGGGAACCAGAAGTTCTTTTATTGTTCAGGATTGTTTTAGCTATCCTGTTTTGTTTTGTTTTGTTTTCCACATAAAGTTGAGAATTGTTTTCTCAAGGTCTGCTAAGAATTGTATTAGAAATTTGGTAGTAATTTCATCCAATCTATAGATTGCTTTTGGTAAAATTTTTACTATGATCAATCCAACTAATCCATGATCATAGGAGATAGTTACATCTTCTGATTTATTTTTCAATTTCATTCTTCAGAGACTTGAAGATATTGTCATACAGATCTTTTACTTGCTTGGTTACAGTTACACCAAGGTATTTTTTATTATTTGTAGCTATTTTGAATGATGTTTTTCTGATTTCTTGCTCCGATCATTTATCTTTTGTATAAAAGAAGGCTACTGATCTTTTGGAGTTAATTTTTTATTGAGCCACATTGCTGAAGGTGTCTATCAGCTGTAAGAATTCTCTGATAGAAAATTAGGGGTCACATACATATACTATCACATCCTCTGCAAATAGTGATACTTTGACTTCTTTGTTCTTGTTTTGTTGTTGTTGTTGTTGTTGTTGTTGTTGTTCTTCTTCTTCTTCTTCTTCTTCTTCTGTAGGTTTTTATTTTTATTATATATTTTCTTTATTTACATTTTGAATTTTATCCCCTTTCCTCATTTTCCCTCAGATAACTCCCCTTCACAATCCCCTCTCCCTCTGCCCACTAACTCATACACTCCCACTTCCCTCTCCTGGAATTCCCCTATTCTGGGGCATAGAGCCTTCACAAGACCAAGGGCCTCTCCTCTCATTGATATCCCACAAGTCCATCCTCAGCTACATATGCGGCTGGAGCCTTGAGTCACTCCATATATACTCTTTGGTTGGTGGTTTAGTCCCTGGGAGCTCTGGGGGTACTGGTTGGTTCAGATTGTTGTTTCTCCTTTGGGGCTACAAATGCCTTCAGCTTCTTGGGTCCTTTCTCTAGCACCTCCTTTGAGGACCCTGTGCTTAGTTCAATGGATGGCTGTAAGTATCCACTTCTATAATTGTCAGGCACTGGCAGAGCCTCTCAGGAGACAGCTATATCAGGCTCTTGTCAGCAAACACTTGTTGACATCCACAACAGTGTCTGAGTTTGAGAACTGTATATAGGATGGTTCCCCAGGTGGGGCAGTCACTGGATGACCTTTCCTTCAGTTTCTGCTCCAAACTTTGTCTCTGTATCTCCTCCCATGGGTATTTTGATCCCCCTTCTAAGAAGGACCGAAGTATCCACACTGGTTTTCCTTCTTCTTGACTTCTTCTTTTCCAATGTATATTCCCTTGATCTCCAAAATTTAAGAGGAACTCAAGAAATTGGACACCAACAACCCATATAAACCACTTAAAATATAGGGTACAGAGCTAAACAGAGAATTCTTGACAGAGGAATTTTTAATCACTGAAAAGTACTTAAAGAAATGTTCAGTGTCCTTACATCCATCAGAAATGTTAAGATGAAAAACCCAAAGGAAAGCACATATTGGTGAGGATGAGAAGCAATGGCACAATACTTCATTGCTTTTGGGTGTTCAGATTTGTACAATTACTCTTGAAGTCAATTTGACAGTGCTCAGAAAATGGGAAATAGTTCTACCTCAAAACTAACTATAGTACTCCTGGGCATATATCCAAAAGATATTCCACCATACTACAAAGACACTTGCTCCAGTATGTTTATAACAACTAATAACCAGACACTTAAAACAACCCACATGCCCCACAACCAAAAATGAATAAAGAAAATGTTATTTGTCTGCACAATGGAATAGTACATGGCTGCTAAAAAAACTGACATCATGAATTTTTTTTCTTTTTATTTTTTTTCTTTTCTTTTTTCTTTTCTTTCTTTCTTTCTTTCTTTTTTTTTTTTTTTTTTTTTTTTTGACATCATGAAATTTAAAGGCACTAGGATGGAATTATAAAATAGCATCTTGAGTGAGGTAACCCAGTCCTAAAATTTTATTCATGGTATCTGTGTTGTGGTAAATCTCTCCAACCCAGATATGCTCTGGCAATGAAAATATGACTCAATTAATATGATTACATGCTGTGCACCAAGATTGGGCAGATCTATCGCTACACTGCCATCTTCCACAGTTTATAAGACCCTTTGGAACTTGCAGTTTCTCCAGGCCATGTGTTTCTGCTCTGCTTTTCTCCTTCTTCCTCCTCCTCTGCGTCCTCTCCCTCTTCCATTTTCTCCTTTTGCTCCCTCCTTCCTTCTGCTCCACCTTCCCTTTTATCTGCCCAATCATCAGCTCTCCTTTATTTTACTAATTAAGGTGGGAAGCAGGTTTACAGGAAATCACCTGAGTGCTGACTCATTCCTTGTTTGCAGCCACTCACAGGAAAATGGAATTAACATCAAATATAATTAGCCCCAGGGCTATCCACAACAGTATGTGCTCATTTATAAGTGGATATTAGCAATAAAGTATAAGATACCCTCATTACAATGCACAAATCCAAAGAAGCTAAATAAGAAATAAGCCCCAAGGATAGATGCTTGAATCTCACTCAGAAGAGGAAATAAAATCTTGTCATCTGAAGTGGATAGACTGAAGCAGGTGGGTAGGTGAAGGGATAGTGAGGTAAAGAGGGGGAAAGAGCAAGGATTATATGTAAGTAGAGCAAAAGAAGTGAGGGCCAGGAGAGTGAACATAAATTGGTGGGAGGGGAGCATCTCTAAGATGCATCAGATGCTTGGGATAAGGGATACTCCAAGGAATCTATGAGGGGAACTCTAGCTGAGACTCCTAGTATTCATGGATATAGAGCTTGCAGTGGCCACTACCTGTAGCCAGGAAGTACTTCCAGTGGTGGGCTAAGGATACAAACTCAGCCACAAAACCTTCCACCCAAAATTTGTCCTGCCAACAAAAAGTGCAGGGTCAGAGATGTTACGGAGACTGAGGGAATTACCAATGAATTACTGACCTCATTTGAGATCTATTCACGTGGGCAAGAACCAGTCCCTGACACTATTAATGATACCCTGTTAAGCTTGCAGACAAAAGCCTAGTATAACCGTCCTCTGAGAGTCTTTACCCAGCAGCTGACTGAAAGAGACACAGAGACCCACAGCCAAACATTAGCTCAGGATGTAAGTTCTGTCAAAGAGATGAGGGAAGGGTTGAGGAACCAGACTGGGTAGTGACTCCACAAGAATATCAACAAAGTCAACTAACCTGTACCCTTGGGGGATCCCAGAGACTGAACCACAAATCAAAGATCTACAAGGGCTAGACCTAGACCCTTTGCACATATGTAGCAGATATGCAGTTTGGTCTTCATGCCTTCTGCCAACAACTGGAGCAGAGGATTACCCTGACTTTGTCTGCCTATGGATCTTGATCCTCTAACTTGTCTACCTTGTCTGGCCTCCGTGGAAGAGGATGAGCCTAGAGCTGCAGTGACTTGAGATACTAGGGAGGGTTGATATCCAAAGGGTACCTGTGTGTTTCTGCGTGAGCAGAAACACTTTGGACTGGGTTCATACTGAAGAGCTTAAACATCCTGAAAGAAGATAGGGCTGCGAAAGGAAAATGAATGCCCTGTTGGTTTGCGCTGATCAGAGCATGATTTTTATTANTCAGACTTTCTAAATACAAGGAAGGATTCTAAGCCTGCCCTTGAGTCCCCTTGAAACTCTCTCTCTCTGCACGGTCCGATCATGAGTGGAGATGTGTATCTGGTAGGCGGGTCTGAGCCATAGTGGGCAGTGACGATGTAGGGCTGCATTCTGGGAGATCTGGGGAGGTCTTCTAAGTAGCAATTCTATGTGCCCGTAGGGGGCGCAATATAATGTTTAGAGGGAGAGTGGTTAGTGGAGGTGGGAGACCCCAGCATGTACCTCCACCTCCTCAGAGGTGAACAAAGGGGGCAGAGAAGAGGCCATGAGGGGCGATTGGGAAATGGGGGGGGGGGATAAGATTGGAATGTAAATTTAATAAGCAAGTAAATTTATAGACAAGAAAGAAGTTCTATTATACAAGTTGTGTTTCACAGTAGCAATTCCTTTAAAAATTAGTACATCTTCAGATGTAGGCCCTCTGTTTTTAAAACAGCAAATATGAATTAAAGAAAAAAATCCTTGGTAGGTTTTCTGCATAATGACTCTGAAACTGGAGAAATCCAATGTCAATTTGCTGTTTAGAAGGGACCACTGTACTAAGACGAGATATATTTATTTTAGTACAGTGTTCTTTAGTAGAATTTTGTACTGACATCTCATCTCACCTTTTATTATTAATTATTTAATTATAAAGTGGCCAACGTTCTAACGTTAGATACTCAGACCTTACAATTGAAAGGAACTGCATAAACAATCCATTTATGTCTTAGTTCTTTCATTTCAAAAGCAGTACTCACCTCAAGAACAAATGCAGAAGCTTAAATACCCAACAGCAACTTACAGAGCATATTTGAAGAACTGCCTTCTACATGTCAAATACTAAGTGACATAGTGTCTAACTATCTCCTGGACCTCAATTTCCTTTGCTAATTACCACATCTTTTGCCATGCCTTTTCTCCTGAATTAGCATTATTGACACACAAGGTATTGATTGCTCTAATAAGAATGCTTTGTAAGAAAAAGTGAAAAAAAAATCACACTGAAACATGTTTGCTAGAATTTTAAATTTTATTTTAGAGGACTGCATATATTTAGCAATTTGATTTCTTACTACTATTATTTGATTTGGGGTAAGGGGGCAGAAATATATTACTTGACATACTGAAACTTTGTTCTGCTCAGCAAACTTTTGCAAACATGGAGCATTTTGTTTGCCCTACAATTACCAGAGCTTTGACCTGTTCTAAAATATTGTTGCTGGGCTTCTTATCAGTCATAAGTTACTGAGGGATAGGAGAATGGTACACCCCTTTTGCAGACCAGTGTGGCTTCCTGACACCTTAGTTCTCACCAACCTATTTCAGAATAAGTCTTTGACCTTTAAAAATTGTGCAGATAACTGCTTTTTCTTGTACAGGTATAATAACATCTCAGAGTTATGCTTTTGAGTTCAATTGTAAGGTCCCCTTTTCATTTTTAAGGGCAGTTGATAGTTTAATAGATTGCCTTAGTTTTATTACTTTGTTTTAAACCCACTCATTCATCTTATCTTATTCTTGAGAATTTCTTCAAAGGTTTTTTTATTATGCATTGAAGAACCCCTTTAATTTATCAAATTGTGGTTAAATGAATCTAGAATTGTGAATTAATATTCACTTATCACCACTATCTTACATTTAGATAAGGTACATATACATATTTATACTTATATTGCACTGGATTCATTCCTTATTTTATAACTGTTTTATTTAGCATCGTACACATAGCTAATTACTATCAATGAATGCTTAGATGTTAAACTTTTTGAATCAATATAAGATTGATATAGATACCTTCATCTTTTAAGCTAATATGTACTCTGTGAATGTGCTTTAATATGAGTGTTATATCAAATTTAATTTTACCTAATTTCTAAAATAACATTTCCATCTTTCTTAGAGTAATAGGAACAAAAACCAGAGAAGAGAAATTATATTTAGAATGGAAGCCATGAGAATTAAATACATCATCAATATATATCATCATTCTTATATACGTTAATTAGTTATGTTCAGAAGAAAGTAAATTCCAACAGGATGAAACACACTTCATAATATGAGGTATTTGGGGGTAACCACAACCCCCCTCTTGGGCATACATGTAAGGGGACCCAAGTATTTCAGTGAGTTACCTGATACTTCTTTCTAAGTTTCTGGATCTAACAAAGACTGCATATCTTTTAAGACTGGGACCTTCATACAAGGGCTGTAGTTAATCTCCGACTTATTTTAGGGCACAAAGTCCTTGAACTACTGGACTATAACCAGGTCCCAAGGGATCACAGGCCAGTATCAATCTGTTGCTCAGGCTTGGAAGAAATTTCTCTTGAGAGTTACTCTTCCTAATTTTGACGATTTATTTTAGAGTGTTATAATAGTAAAGTATTAAAAAACTATGAGACATAAACAGGAGTATGCTTTCTTAGTTCTAGAAGCCAGAAGTCAAACAACTAATAGGACATTAGCTACTCAGAGCAAGGGCAGACCTTTCTGTATCTTTTGGGTCTGGTACCCACAAGTATCACCTGGCTGTGGCATATTCACATTCTCTGCCTCTGTTTCATCATTGTTATTTTACTTCGTGTCTGTATCCTTTTATTTAAAAATAAACCAGACATGGTAGAACAAGGCCTACCTTAATGGACACATATTAACCTGAAAACTTATGAAATAGCCTCATTTATAAATGTGATGAACCTTACCAAAAATGGGTATTAGAAAAACCTTTTGGAAGGCACAGTTGAACTTATAAATATCAAATATTTATAATTATTTTATTTCAGGGGGATTTGAGCATGAAATAATTTAGATTAACTGGCTATTTTTGATTATCAGTTCTTGATTTTAACAGTAAATTGTTTATATCAATTTGTTATGGACACACATATGTAATGATGGATACATTCATTGAACCAGACATTATATATTGATCACTGAGCTTGATATATTGACATTATATATTGACAGACTGAGCTTGATAGTGAAAGTAGAAATGTGAAACAGACATTAACATGCCTTGAATAGAATTTCCATTAAAGAAAATAAATTTTAAAAGGCATAGTATGCTACTAGTTCAAAATAGAACATAATTGGTACTTTCAGAGACAAGAAAGATAAAATTCCAAGAACCAAGTTGTGAAATAGACATATCTTGTAATAGACATCATTTAAATATAGAGTACTGAAGAACCTCAGGTTAAATCATTTCTCATGTTTTTCTTCATTCCTGAAAATAAATACCTGAGAAGTTAATTGATGGGGAAAAAAGAAATATTGTAACATATGATTTTAGAGGTTCTAGTCCATAGCTTTGTCTCCCTTAATTCTTGACCATGGTGAAGAAGAATGTTTCAAAGATAAGAACATCTATTTTTGGACACGATCCATCTCATACTTGACAAGAAGCAAAAAGAGGTAACATAAAGAATCCAAGGAAATAAGGGTTAAGAAGCAGAGAGTCAGTTAACTCTATACTCCAAGTATGGGCACATCCCACTGTTTATAATTCCTCCAACTCCTGATAGTCTGCTCAGAATATAAAACAATCAATAGATCGAACCACTGTTTAGAACAAAGATCTTCATGATTTAATCATTTTCAATTCAAGTAAATTGTATAATCAAAATTAATTATCCTACCTGTGTTCACCAAAGCTCTCTTTTCAAATCCCAGGAATAAATGCAGAGGAGGATGTAGAAAAATTATGAGTGAAAGGTACTCCAATGAAACAATGTCTTCAAGACACTCAGAACGGATGTATTTATGAACTCATAGAGACCATGGGAATATTCACAAGACATGTAGAGTTTCAAGCCAAATGGGTGTCCCAGAACTGAGAAGGAAATGGACATGACCTCCCACCCCTAACCAAGAAGTTATCTACAACTGATAAATGTTAGCAACAGGAAATATTAGTTTTCTCCAATAAAGTCTCTAGGTATATTAACCATACTTGAGATTAGGCCTCTCTACTGGCTGGTTTTGTGTGTCAACTTAAGCAGGAGGTATCACAGAGAAAGGAGCCTCCCTTGAGGAAATGCCTCTATGAGATCCAGCTGTAAGGCATTTTCTCAATTAATGATCAAGAGTGGGAGGTCCCATTGTGGGTAATGACATCCCTGGGCTGGTAGTCCTGGGTTCTAAAAGAAAGCAAGCTGAGCAAGCCAGGGGGAGCAAGCCAGTAAGTAACATTCCTCCATGGTCTCTGCATCAGCTCCTGCTTTTTTGACCTGCTTGAGTTCCAGTTCTGTCTTCCTTTGAATAAACCCTTTCCTCCCCAGCTTGGTTCTTGGTCATGATGTTTTGTGCAAGAACAGAAACCCTACCTAAAACAGCCTCATGCCCAGAATAGTTGGCTAATAGAGAACAAATTCAATGCTTTTTTTTCTTTTTTAGACATTTTTTGTCCCATGTTGCTGTAGCTGTTTTTGTCTTATTTGTCTTTTTCTTTTATATTTTGATTTCTGTTTTTGTGTTATTTCAGGGAGTCTTGAGTTTTTTCTCGATTTTTTTTGGTTGGTTTCTCTTTATTATTATTGTTTGCTTGAAAGAGAGAAAAAACATAAAGTTAGATGAATTGAATCTGGAGGAATTATGAAAGAGAAATCATGGTCAAAATATAAAAGTATTTCTTCCAGGGGCAGCCTGGTCAACAGAATGAGTTCCAGGAATAGCCAGGGCTATACAGAGAAATCCTGTCTCGAAAACAAAACAAAACAAACAAACAAAAAAGAAAGAAAGAAAAAAAAAGTTAACCATCTCAAAATCCATTCCCAACGACTATATATCTTAAGGTATTTCAGATTATTAGTAAGAAAAGTAAATACTCTTGAAGAGATAGATCACTTTATAAAGTGCTTGCTGCACAAGCATGAGGATATACATTCAATATCCAGAAACCATGAAAAAACAAAACCAAAAAGCACCTTCTATTGGTGGTACTTAATCCTTAGCACTTGTAATACAGAAAAGTTGGATACATAAATTCAGTTTCAAGAGAGTTTAGTATACTTTGCTATGCTGTGATAGCAAAATCCCAGAGAAAAATTCTAACAGAAAGATGGTACCAAAGTGTTAACAGCAAAAGTTGGCCTCTGAATTCTACATGTACATTCTTACACATGTAGAAACATCCTCACACATTCATGGACCCACACCTATGAATATGTGTGCACACATACTCGAATAAAATTTAATTATTTTTGATTGAATGCATATTGGTTCAGATTGTATAAGGATGCATCCCAGAAAGACCTTATAAGAAAAAATTATCATTTTACTTTTATTTGCTGGTGCACCCCTTATAGTCACACATTAAAGCTAGCTAGAATAGTGCAGTTGTAGAGCCAACAAAGCAGAAAAGGGCAGCTTTTACTTTCCAATCTCTAACCTCCTAATGGAATAAACTTAGACACATCTCCAATCAGCTTGTAAAAATTTCTACTCACAGAAAGGTTTTCCTAAAAGCAAGATGAGAATGTATATGAAAATATTTTATATTATCTGAATTTCTTAGCATATGAGTAGAGTTGATGTTTCTAGGCAACAAGGAGTTTACTCTTGAGAGTTAAATTAATAAAAATGTTTATTAATTCCTACATAATATTAAAGGCATAAAGCTTAAGGAGGATTTTGTGAAGAGTATTGTGTTATGAAATAGTAGATCTCTAAAAGATTTTAATCATCATGGTTGCATATTTATTCTTAATGGCCACAGGCTAATAAACATGTTCGATAAAGATGTTTTTATTCTATTTTTTTTGATAAATGGATAATCAATATGGTATATAAAAGTATTTATAAAACATAAAGTTCCAGGACTACAAATACAAAGGTTTTGTTCCTGAAATTTCTACTCATTTATTTCTATGATTATTTCTGTCAGTGTGTGTGTATGTTTGTGTGTGTGTGTGTGTGTGTGTGTGTGTGTGTGAATTCAGTGGCAATCGGTGCCAGAACAGGGCATGAGAGCCACCAGAATGGAACTTAAATTATACGCAACTGTGAGCTTAACCACTAAGTTTTGTTTCCATGTATAATATTTACATTACAGAATATATATATATATATATATATATATATATATATATATATATATATAGTGTGTGTGTGTGTGTGTGTGTGTGTGTGTGTATTTTTTCCTGGTAGGAATTAATGCAATCTAGTCATTACAGCCTGCCCCCTTCTCTTCCTGCCATCAATTATGGCACGTATTCCTCCCTATGATAAACAGGATAAAAGGCACATAAACTCTAGATATATGTACGAGTGATGATATAAGTATAAAAATGCTGAGCCTGGACTTGAGTCTCACATAGATTATGAGTGCTAATATCTTTTGGAAAATCTTAGACTGGTGCTCAGCACATACTGAAGCAACAAAGTAGGAAGTCCACAGTGTTTGTCTGGATGTGTTAATTTCTAATTCAATCTTTTAGTGTGATTCCTGAGTAGGTTAACAAGTGCATCTTGGAATCTTGTGCCTTTTTTGGGACTCTTTTCCTTCCTTTTGTATTTTCCAACTCTGATGTAAGAGTTTTTGTTTAATCTTATTATACTTTATCTTGTATATTTTATTATCATTCATTAGAAATCTGATTTTTTTTTCTAATGATAGACAGAAAGTGAGTAGATCCAGATTTTGGGAGACCATGGGGAAGAGGGCAACTGGAAGGAGTAGAAGAAAATAAAACTATAGTAATGATATATTATGTGAGAAAAAAGTAACTATTTCCAATAAACAGAGAATACCAAACAAAGGACCCCAAGTTGTACAAATAGTGATAGTTAATGGGGTATTAAGGAAGTCATTGAATAGCTTGTTATGCTGTAGTTGGGAACATCTCTAGCTTATGACCCAAGAATTTAGAAGGTGGAAGCTAGAAGTTCAGAAAAGCAATGATTTTAAAAACATTTCACATTCAAGTAATATTTTCCTAAAAGCAATATGTCTGTGAATCAAGTCTCCAAAAACAATTTTATAATCCACAGAAAAAATTTTTAAGACAAACCTAATTTCCCAACATGGTAACATAAGTTTATAGCAAAGTAAAGCAAAAGAGGTTATCCTGTGCTAATATATATATATATATATATATATATATATATATATAATATTTTTGTAGCATAAATGTTCATGGCTTAAGGGTTTCATATAGTAATCAACTCTGTATTTTTTCATATTGTCTTGAGGGTTTGAGGGTAGAGGTGTAGATGTTTAGAGCACAGATATTACATCAAATGTTTTGAATTTTTAGAATCACACATTACCAGTGGTCTACTACAGAAAAAACAGATAAATAACACAAATGAACCAGGCAATAGATATTTAACATTATAAGTATACTTTTACAAACAAAGTTTTGTTCTCCATTCATTCAGAAAAATATCCTCTTCATCTACATGATATTTTACCATTTGGAGCTTATTTTTCAGAAAGAAGTCAAAAGTTATCATTATATATATAATTTAGTCAATGAAAAAACAGTGGACATTATCTCAAGACATTAAAATTTTTACAAATTCAGATTTTGTACATTGGAATGAAATAACTGAACTAAAACAAACATTTGAACTAAACTAAAATCTGTTATATAATGTAAATATGTTACATATATGTTTGAATAGATTAAACTATATTTCATAAGTATATAATGTGATAAAATTTTATTAATCCTATGTATGTACAATTTTAAACATTATAAATATAAACACACATATATTGATAATAATATTCTTGTGTAATACATTTGTAACTATTTTGTTATTTTATTGTGCTTTAATAAATGTATTTTATTTAGAAATTATGCTACTTTTAATAAAGAAGTCAATATAATTATATACTTATCAATTAATTTTAATTTTGGTTTATTGCATCACATATTTGTAAGTTATTTAATATTTTTTCCCACATGAAAATCAAAATTTTTGCCAAAATTTTATTATCATTGATTAGTGAATATATTTTAATCAGTATGATTAGTTCATTAGTTCACTGAGCTTTCTATGAAGGGACTAGAAACCAGATGCAGTACTTACTTTTAAGGTCACATAGTACCAAAGACCATATCTATGTCTCTTCCTAGGACTGAGCAAACATTTTGCACATCAGGGCTTTTAAGTACATCCATGAAGATGTCTCTGTACATTAGCATTTGAATCAGTAGATGGACTATAGTAGATAGTGCTTCTTTTGAGTAGACCTCATTTAATTACCTTTGGGCTGAAAAGACTAAATAGTAACCAAATAAAACTACAAAACACTTACAATTAATTGGGAACACAACCCTTTCTGTGGATTGTAGCCATGTTCAGCTAATGTGTTGCTGAAATAAAAAGTATAGCTTTATTTAAGTTCCCAGTGCAAGAAGAAATCTTAAAATGTTAAGTTAAAAATTAGTTGCATACATAGCAGAGGGTGCCATTGTCTGGCATCAATAGGAGGAGAAGCTCTTGGTCCTGTGAAGGCTTGATTCCTCAGTGTAGGAGAATGCCAGGGCACTGAGGTGGGAGTGGGTGGGTGGGAGGGGAAGCATCCTCATAGAAGCAAGGAGAAAGGGGATGAGAGAGGGGGGAATCTGGAGGGGAAACCAGGAAAGGGGATAACATTTGAAATGTAGATACAAAAAAATCCAAAAACTTTCTCTGAGTTTTGAAAATTAGTGAGTATTATTAAAACACTCTGAAGAGAAGGCTGAGCAGCAAGTGGTGTTGAGTATCAAAGGGCTGATACCTATGAGAGAAGGTAATGCATTTTCAAGACTGGGAGAATCATTTGGGTATAAAGAACACATATAATAAAAAGCATGAAGGCAAGTTGCTTCCGAGCATCCTTTAGAGTTTAATTAAATAAAGCAACAAGGGCCTCTAGGACAAATCAAAGTAGAATTAACTCTATATCTTTTGGACACATTTGACTTTTAGGAGCCAAAGCATTGACAGCTAACTGAAAATTATCTTGAATAGTCTTCAACTCACATTGATGACAACAATTTTAATCAGAAGGCAGCAAAACTGAATACTTAAGCTACGATAAGCATCCTAAAAGAAATACAATCAGCCGGGTGTGGTGGCGCACGCCTTTAATCCCAGCACTCAGGAGGCAGAGGTAGGTGGCTTTCTGAGTTCGAGGCCAGCCTGGTCTACAGAGTGAGTTCCAGGACAACCAGAGCTACACAGAGAAACCCTGTCTCAAAAAAAAAAAAAAAAAACAAAGTAAGAGACTGCAACAGTATAGTTTGAATCTATAAATGTTCCCACAAGGTTCATAAGTTAGGGTTTCCAGTTCATAGGCTGTAGAGAAACAAGTGGATCACGATGATGTTAACTTCATTAGTGGTTTATCTACTGTTGAATTCCTACCTACACAGGCTGTTAATTCAGAAACGTGGGTCACTGTCTTGCTTTTAAAGAATATATCTTGTCTCCAGATATTGTGTCTGCTCACTAACATGAGGTAAACTGTTCTATTTTGTCATGCTATTCTATCATGATATACTATAATGCCACAAATTCAAGAGTCTGTGTGCTGGTAAATTTAAATATCTAGTTGATACAACTTAGGATCATCTAGTAGGAACATTCCAATGAAGAATTACTTAGATCAAACTGGACCACAAGCATTTGTATGAGTGTCTTGTCAATTGATTTGAAGGAAGACAACTCACTGTGAGCAGTATAATTTCTTAGACAGAACTCATAATTATGTAACATTGACAAAAGCCTGCTGATCAGAAGCTGTAGGCACATGGGTGACTTAATTTCTCTCTGCCTTTGACTGTAAATGGCATATAACTAGCTGCTTATTTTCAGCCTTTACTGACTCTCAGCCATAGGCTAAAACCTGATATTCTATGAAAAATAACAACCCCCGTTTTGTGGCTAGGATATTTTATCACAGTAACAAAAAAGCAAACAAGAACAGTGTGAAAATTCTGAAACTGTGAGCCAAACAAGATCTTTAAAAGTGATTTGCAAAAACAAGGTGTTCTGCAATAGCAGTGAAAAGTATCTCATGAAAAAGAATCATCAAAAAGTGGTGTCATTGCTGTGAATATAGTTGACTATCTGGTTTAGAGGTTTCCAAACTGGTATCAAACATATAATTCAGAAACATTGAGTGATATGGACTAGAAAAACCATGAAAGGAACTTAAGATTAATTCCTATTAGAGTTTAGGAGCCAGCATGCCAATTTAAATGCATACAATAAAGACTGAGTTTAATGTTTAAATAGAGATAAAGACTCTACAAGGAGACAATTGTCCTACATTCCCCCCCCCCAAAAAAAAAATCTAGAAACAAACCTATCTTCTTCCTGACTTTAGCATCTCAGGAAATGTCTTAAGCCCACACAGTGCAGAAAAAGATGTAATGGTATAATCTTGTTTGAAAAACTCAAATAGATGCCAGGCCAGGCTGGCAGAGCAGATTCTAAGGGATAAAAACAAGGATTTATCCAGTAAATGTAGGATCAAAGAGGAAAACTAAGACTAGCTGTTGCCTGGTTATTAAAAATAATGAATTAGGAAGGCTAAAAACAGAATATTATGGTCAGAGTTAACACTACTGCTTTGCAAATCTGAAGATTTCCAAGTTTAGGTAAGTCTTCCCAAACTTAGAACAGTATGTGGTCAAGTGGTAGATATGCTGACTTCTTTTTTTTTTTTTTTTTTTTTTTTTTTTGGTTTTTCGAGACAGGGTTTCTCTGTATAGCTCTGGCTGTCCTGGAACTCACTTGGTAGACCAGGCTGGCCTCGAACTCAGAAATCCGCCTGCCTCTGCCTCCCGAGTGCTGGGATTAAAGGCCTGCGCCACCAGGCCCGGCTTGATATTCTGACTTCTTGATGTTAGTAGTTGTTCTGAATCGTGTACATACATCAAAATATCACGCTTTATTATATTATTAAAACTTGTCCTCTAAAGAGCCAAAAGATTAAAAATTATCCAGTACTGGCATTCTCAAGGTGACTTGAGTCACCTTGTACAATCTGGCTTCAGATATACAAACTAAATTAGTACTGTGATCTAGGAGTACATTCAGATGAAATCATATGAAATGAAAATACAAGAGGTTTTACATGACATATACTACAGATGACATATGCTAAAAGTTGAGTGCAACTACTCAGGTTAATATTTTATATGACATTAGGCATTTTAGAAAGATTTCTGACACTGTGGTTTAGAGTTGAAGAATGATGATTCCTAGTACTTTCGACCACAGAGGTGAAGAGTGTGCTTCTAGTTCTGTAAACCACAGAAATGGAGTGTATTCCTAGAAGTTTAAACCACAGAGGTAAAGAGTGCTCATCGATTGACTGAAAGGGAAAAGCAACAATAAGATAAAGAATTGTCACAGTCAAGATCAGTTCCAGAGCTTACCTCCCAGTATGCCTTAGAGTTTAGTTCAATTGCTCAAAGTTTTAAGCCCATTCTTTGCTCACTCTGTGTGAGGATGAATATAACTTTGCTTATTCTTTGTGGTTGTTGGAAGAATCACTTGCAACAAGGCATGCAAAGTGCCCTGTAGGTTTCTGTTAGTTGGAACATGGAGGTTTCAGTTTCATTTTCTATCATCATTTTAACAGGCATTGAAAAATAAAAATTAAAAAAGAAAATTTTATTTTTAAGGAAAGCATGTGACATTGGATCTAGGCACAAAAACAGATTAATAGGGTACCAGGAAAATACAATATATACTGGTACAAGAGGAAGAGTTGAATTAACATACCAAAAATTTGACAACCTGTTTTGGTTAAGGAAACATAAGATAAAAGTGAAACTCTCAAAGAGTGAGAAGTGAACACCGATTATCAGAAATACAAGTTCTATTACCTGATTGTTGGTCCTAAGAAGAGTGTGTTGCAGAAGTAAAGAGAAATTGTTAGAGAAAATAACAGAGTAAGTCAGGCTTACAAAGTTCATTCTTGTGCCCATAGGAAAAGAATAGAAGCATTTTATTGAAGATATTTTAATGAAAAATTTATTTCATTTAATTAAAAAGAAGAAAAGCATAATCAAACAGAGAAACCGCAATTCTACAGATCAAAAAATAACAATAAAAATGGCAAATATTTTGCATTATGTCCTAACAACTCTCCAAAACCAATTACTTGCAACTACCTCTTAAAGGAAGAGCATTCATTCTTTTCAATGAAATATAATGAGAGATGACTAGACTTAGAATTTTAAAATACATATTTGGGGAAAAAAGGGAGTTGAAAATAAGTGTCCTTAGAGTCTTGCTATAAAGGAACTTAGAATTGCAATAAAATTATTATCAAGAATAAATAGTAACTTAAAGCATTCCAGATAGCAGAAGTAGAAAAGGATGCCGAAAGAGCCAGAGGAATAGATACTGAAACAAATAGAGTGAAAACCAATGGGACTCTCATAAGAATAAAGGAAAATTTTGAAGAGGAATGAAGAAAAACTCAACAGTTTCAATTCTGAAGCACATGTTGGAAATAGAACAAAGGAGAAGGCAGCAAAGAAGAGATATAGGAATAGTTACAAAAGTATTTAAAGAAAATATTCTCTGTTTTTAATTCATGGGAGATATGAATAACTTAAGAGTCGATGGGACAAATAGAAATGAAAAATACTCAATTTATAAGGATGACTTAAAACTATGTATTTGCATCATTACAAAGATTGTGACACTACTCTGTAAAAATATGGAAATAGTGGCCTTCCTCTACACAAAGGATAAACAGGAGGAGAAAGAAATTAGGGAAACAACACCCTTCACAATAGTCACAAAAAATATAAAATACCTTGGTGTGGCTCTAACTGAGGAGGTGAAAGATCTGTATGACAAAAACTTCAAGTCTCTGAAGAAAGAAATTGAAGATCTCAAATGATGGAAAGATCTCCCATGCTCATGGATTGGCAGAATTAATATAGTAAAAATGACTATCTTGCCGAAAGCAATCTACAGATTCAATGCAATCCCCGTCAACATTTTAACTCAATTCTTCGCTGAGTTAGAAAGGGCAATTTGCAAATTCATCTGAAATAATAAAAAACCTAGGATAGCAAAACCTATCAACAATAAAAGAAACTCTGGGGGAATCACCATTCCTGACCTCAAGCTGTACTACAGAGCAATTGTGATAAAAACTGCATGGTACTGGTACAGCGACAGACATGTAGATCAATGGAAGAGAATTGAAGACCCAGAAATGAACCNACACACCTATGGCTACTTGATCTTTGACAAAGGAACTAAAACCATCCAGTGGAAAAAAGACAGCAATTTCAACAAATGGTGCTGGCACAACTGGCAGTTAGTATGTAGAAGAATACGAATTAATCCATTCTTATCTCCTTGTACACAGCTCAAACCTAAGAGGATCAAAGAATTCCACATAAAACCAGAGACACTGAAATATATAGAGGAGAAAGTGGGGAAAAGNCTCAAAGAAATGGGCACAGGGGAAAAATTCCTTAACAGAACAGCAATGGCCTGTACTGTAAGATCAAGAATCAACAAATGGGACCTCATAAAATTGCAAAG
>NC_034608.1:24701363-24709588 GCF_900095145.1 Mus pahari | reverse complement strand
TGTGGAGAAAGAGGAACACTCCTCCATTGCTGGTGGGATTGCAAGCTTGTACAACCACTCTGGAAATCAGTCTGGCGGTTCCTCAGAAAACTGAAAATAGTACTACTGGAAGATCCAGCAATATCTCTTCTAGGTATATACCCAGAAGATGTTCCAACTGGTAATAAGGACATGCTCCACTCTGTTCATAGCTGCCCTATTTATAATAGCCAGAAGCTGGAAAGAACCCAGTTGTCCCTCAACAGAGAAATGGACACAGAAAATGTGGTACATTTACACAATGGAGTACTACTCAGCTATTAAAAACAATGCATTTATGTCATATGAAAGTTCATAAATGCACAAATGGAAGTATAGATTAGGAGAAAGGTGTTCATGTTTGTTCATGGAGAAGGTATTGATGAAAATGTGAATATACAGATAAATGGATAAACAAAAATGGATGAACAGATGGATAAACAAATGTGTGTTGTGACTGTCTTGTGTCAGAAGCCCAGATGGCATATTTGTGTTTCAAATGTTAGAATTATTAAATAATTAAAATATTTAAAAGTTATGTCAGTTTTGTTGGTTAAAATTTTCCAAATGTCATGATATTGCTTGATAGCTGCCACTCCAGTCTTAATTTCTAGTATTAGTTCTCAGATATTCATTACAATTCTCACAACTATATACTAACATGTAGGGTACAGAAGAATAGAGGTTACAAAAGTCAGAGAAGACACTTTAAAGTCAGAGGTAGTGCCAATGCAGGCATGAGTAAGAATATCTGGGGCAAAGAAAAGAAATCTTATGAAGCATAGTGATGTTGGGCAGACATTAAATTCAGGTCCAGGTGACAGGCCATTTGAGGGTCAATTGAAGTAGACAGTTTGTCACTATAGGGCACTCAAGCTCAATCTCTGGTCAGAGACAAGAGTTCTTCTCTAGTTCAATTTTCCTGAATGAGGCTTATAACAAGACATTTTGCCCACCACAACTACATCTTCAAGTACTTCTTTCCATAATCCCAGATGGAGAGTCTAGCTGCTATGATTGATAAGCCCATGTGTCTGAGTTGATCTGATCTATTTCCACATGTCATTATCTATCACCATATATAAGTTATATATTATTTTGTGCTGTCCAGTGAGCTGGCAGATGGTGATTGTTTACTTGTGTCAACAAAATGAAGAGCCATTCTTTTTTGGTACAGGTACACAAAATGAAATAACTTGAGTCAAAGTATGTTTTATTAAAATGTAGTCATTTAAAGTGAGGTTCTGCCTGCAAGTTTATAGTCCATATAACTTAGAGCAGGACCACCCCATTCTCCTCAGTTTGGAAGTAGATGGGTGGATGAATGGACGTAATTAAGCTGCCTTCTTTATTTATGTTATAGACCCTAACCCTAACCCTGATTTATGTTATAGAAACTAACAAAAATACAAAAGTAACTTACTTAATCATTTACTAGAGAGGAATCCAGTGATTAATATTGAGTTAAGAAGGACAGAATGAAGCATAAAATATGGGATATAAAGAGTTAGATATTTTGAATTGTGAATTACATAAAAAGTATATTGGATAAAAACCTAAGTTACCTTTTAACCCTAAGCATTTATAAGCCAGTGGTTCATCCAGAACTCCTAAATGATGCAGGTTAAGCATCATGATTGTTTCCATCTTTCTTACAAATTTTAGCAGTCCCTTCTTCATTTCATGTTGATGTTTATAGCCTTAGGTCACTCAGAGCATAATACTCATCACTCAGGGATTTTCAGAAACTTGGAGCTGAAGTCAAGCTCAAGAAGTGTAGTACAAAATCTCCTCCAGTTTTCCTCTACCAGTAACCACCATTTGCAGATTTATACAAGTTCAGGAGATACTCTATTGTACATATTATTAGAAACTTTGAGCCACACAAGGTATTTTAATTTATTTATTTATATTCCATATGTCTCTTTCTCTGAGGTCTCAATAGGTTTACATCATAAAAGCAATCAGAAGCTGTGTCTTTCCCACATGTGACTGCTGAGCCAAGAAAGAGTGAACACCTTGCACTGAGGTCACAGACACTGAAAATAGATGTATAATATACATGTCTTGAACTTATTTACTGTCTGACTCAAAAAGTTCATTTTAAAACATGCTTTTACTTATCACCAAAAAGATTCTCCTTTGGATTCATAATGATTTTAGACAAGAATATTTTCACATGTTACTTTCAAGGAGAGGGAAATTAAGAAAATACCCATTTTTATTCATACTTAATCCACATTTTTGTAGCTCAGTCAACAAGTTGAATAGAAATACATGCTATGGTGTTGGGGTCTCCTAGCTCTCTGTTGGCCACTGGACCACCTGCAGTTATCTGCCAAGCCTACCTTACTGTTTACACTAATCACTGTCCTTCAAAGCCCAGCCCCCTGCAGGTGCTAAGATCCACAGGCAGTACTGCTCTGCTGTGACCATGTCTCCACCACCTGCTGAGAAGACCCTTTGATGTCGCAGAAGACAACATCCTTTGGATCCACCTACAGACATTCACCTGTGCATCGATGTCCCAGAAGACATCCTTTGGACCTGCCTATGGACATTCACTGGTTCCTTCAAAGACTGGGGTTGGGACTGGTTTTTTTTCCCACACTATATAAACTGAGTTCCTACATTAAACTTCGAGCCTCAATCAGAATATATTTGTCCTGGCTTCCAAATTTCTCTAGCACATTCCATTTCAGCCCAGCCCGCCTCTCAGGATGAACCCAGACCGGATTAAAGTGAGTTTTGCTGCAGGCAGAAACTCACACTATGGAGCGCTCACAAAATGGGACCTAGCAGGACCACATTCCAGAAGATCCAACAAGCAGCTGAAAGTGTCAGAGGCAGATCCAACCAATGGACAGAAGCAGCTGATCACCATTGTTGAATTAGGGAAAGACTGAAAGAAGCTGAGGAGGAGAGCGACCCTGTAGGATGACCAGCAGTCTCTATTAATCTGGATCCCAGAAATCTCTTAAACACTGGACCACCAAATGGGCAGCATCCACCAGCTTATATGAGTCCCACAACACACATAATGTAGAGGACTGCTGGGTCTGTGTTCATTTAGAGATGATGCAACTAACCCTCAAGAGACTGGAGTCCCCAGGGAGTTTAAGAGGTCAGGTAGGATGGGAGATGGGGACATTCACATGGAGACAGGGGAGTTGGGAAGAGGTATGGGGTGTGGAACAGTCGGAGGGTTGGAGGGTGGTCAGGGGTGGGGGAAAATAAAATATGGAATGTAAAATTAATTAATTAAAAACAGAAAAAAAAGAAATAAAAAATAGAAAATATATGCTTACTTTAGTTTTATTGCAAAATCAAACAAACAAAACTAGGTATTTCCCAAGCAGCTTACAGTTTTCTTACAGCAATAATATCAAAACCTTTAAATTCAACAGTTTGAATTAATAAAAATAAAACATCTAGAAACATCATGTATGTGTTAAGGATATATAGCATTATATCATTTATCCTCTTTACAACTAAGGTATTTATTGTCTTTGAATATATTTTTAAGGTTTGTGGACCTTTATTTTTACTTATAATATCTCCTCCCTGTGTTTTTAATGTTTTTATTTTAAATCTTTATTCTTTGGCTGTCTATAGCCATCTTAGTCACAAATGACTCAGAGCCATTTGTATTGTGAACTGCCATTATAAAATTCCATAGACTGAGTGGGTGACAAACTGCAATCCAATCTTGTGTTCTTCAAACTTAAACAAATTGTGAAATCAAATATTATGTATCAGCACATGCTCTGCCTATTGAGAACTCTTTTCCTTGCTGCAAGTTTGTATCTCATTGCTGTGACTTCAAATAGTGAAAAAGGCCATGAACTCTCAGGTAACTCAATTACAGGACCACCAAACACATCTGTGAACCTGTGACCTTGTTATCTAGTCACTTCCCTAAAGACCGCATTTCCAAAAAGCATTTGGGGTGAATTTCAGAATATGGCATTTGGGGGAAGCAAAAGTATCTAGCATATAGCATCAACCAGTGCTTCATTTTTATGATATTAGCATATTCTTGCCATTTTACCTCCAAATAGAAACTGATCTCATGGGTCTTGTGTTAGAACTTGAGTCTTCTCATTTCTTTTTTATGTCTCCAGTTAACATTGATTAGTGTCATGCTCACCATAAGAACACCTTGAAGTAGAATTTCTGAGCTCCTGATTACTATTCAGTAAATCTTCTGCTTGTCTTCCTTCATGCTCAATTCTGTGTCTTCAGGAACTTAAAGTTTATTCTTTTGTCTTTCTATTTACTGTGTATATACAGTATAGCCCTACAACAAAGTTTATATTCTGTCCTTTGCATCATTTCTTTCTTCAGAGAAGCAGCATTGCTTTTGTGACAACTCCCATTTTTCTTAGTGTCAGTATGAAAAGGCATATCTAGGCCACTGGAAATGACAGATACTGCATATGGAGGTTGATTGAAAACATTAACATGCCACATCTTCACTCTTAAGAGCTCACAACCTAATTGTAGAAATATCCAGATATAAAAATAGCTCCAGGATAAAGCAACTATTCTTTCAGAGACATGTTGTAATTACAAGCCAAGCCCAAGGGATGGCATGAGTCATCTTGTCCTAGGCAGGGGAACAATATCAAAAGAGCTGGACACAGTGGAATTTGAAGTGTCTCAAAATTTTTATTGGATTTTGCCAGAAGGCATAGGATGTTTGGGGAACATAATGGATGGGACAAGTTCATTCCAAAGTTAAGTTCCAATTTAAGTTTAATGGCAGGTATGAGGTATCATGAACAGACCATTGTGACAGGAAAACAAGTTGGAGTAAATAACTGTCAGCAATTATTTGTCTAGAAGTTTACACATTTGGGATTTGAAAAGGGAGAAGAAATGTAAGATATTTTAGCTTAATCATCTCAATCAACTGAGGAGAAACAAAAGATCATCATCACCAGTATGTGTTTACAGAGAGAATCACAATCAAGACTAGAATCCCTCCCAGACAGGGTTGCTGCCACACCTTTACTCAGCACAGTCAATGACTAGGCAGTCATTTATCTGAGTGGGAAGGTTTCTCTCCTTGGCTCTGGAGCTTCCCTTGAATTGGAAATGAACTATTTGAATCACATACAAATCTATTCCTAGAATTTTTTGAAGTTTAAGTATGAAATCCTGCATAGAGCCATGCATTTGGACACTGACACTGACTCTATTGTTTGCGAAGGTTATGGTTCCTTGTAGCTTAATGACAGAGTACCTGCTTACAAGTTCAAGGCCCTGAATTCTACCCATAGCAAGACACAAAAAAGTAGCAATTGCAACAGAGAGAGGCAGATATATAAATACTTACATCATCTTTTTACTTCAAACATTCCAAATAAACTAAAACCCCATATTCTGTGCCTCTTGTCATATAGACAAAACATTCTTTGATATAGTATCCTATTTTTTATACTAATCCAGTGCTCTACATCTCCCTTTATCTTTCACTCTGCAATTCTATCATTCCCATAGGAGCAGGTGCACACTGTGGGCCATGCTCCTCTTCACAGGTACCTTCAGAAATTTCCAAATAAATAGAAACTTTGTCCAATCAGATTTAATCAAATTATAATTTCTATAATTTTAATGATTTGTGTTTCCCATATACCTTCAGTGTCTCAACAAACACACTGAAGTACTTTCAGCACTTTGGTCCCGAGTCTGTGTGTATTAAACTCCCTCTTGTTACCTATTGTAGTGGCTGTTCCTGGTCGTCAACTTGACTATATTTGAAATGAACTACAATCCAGAATTGGAAGGCTCACCAGTGAACCTAATCTTCTATCAGTGAGATAGAAGTTTCTGATCTGGATCTTGGTATGGAGATCTTGAGACACAGTGGTGATTGAATCCAGAAGATTAAGACAGGGAGATCTCCGAGTCCAAGGTCATCTGGGATTAAAGGTGTGGTGGCACACACCTTTAATCTGGGCTACACCTTCTGCTGGGGACCATATAAGGACATTGGAAGAAGGGAGTCTGGCTCTTGCTCTTTCGCCTTCTTGCCGTGTGGGACTCAGCAACTGCTAGATCTTTGGACTTCCATCCACAGCTACTACTGAACCATTGTTGGGATTTGGACTGCAGACTGTAAGTCATCAATAAATTCCTTTACTATATAGAGACTATCCGTAAGTTCTGTGACTCTAGAGAACCCTGACTAATACACCTATTAACACAAGCTCTATTCCCTGTCTAGAAATATGGTTACCCTATAAACAATCAAATTTAGGGATTTTGTAATTTTTTGACAGATGATCTCAGGGCAAAATGTAAATTTCCTTCCATTAATTAGTACAGATTTATCTTTACATGTTTCAGTATTTAATAGCATATTGTTAATTTTTATTAATAATTATTTTTGATGCTGTATATTGTGATAATTACACGTGCATAAAATATATAAATTGCAATCTGAGTGGTGGCTAACATTTTCATATATATATATATATATATATATATATATATATATATATAGTTTTGATATGTATGTAAACATTCCAAGAATGATTGTTCAAGTTCAATAATCAATAAGAACATGAACTGTATGCTTTTTCAGTAAGGAAAACTTTTTCCTATATGACATGAAAAAAATGTTTAATTGTAATTGAACAAAGTCAATAAAATTAATTGACACTAGCATTAATCACTGATTCTTTTTACCATATTTTTCTAATTAATAAAATTTTAAACTTTTTCATCTTTAATATATGACTCTCTTAAAAGACAACCATATTAATTAAACTAATTTTTTTCAATGTAAATAAAATTTACAGATTTTAATATAATCTTTAGAATAATTAAAATGTATGAATATATGTATTTAACCAAAGAAAGCAGAAATATATACAAAAGATGATGTATAGCCCAATGCTCAAAGCAGATCTAATCACAATAGCTTCAAGGTAGAAACAACCCTACCGCTATCAAAAGCTACTTGATACATGTGAAATAATTATTAGTATTAATAACTATAAACAGCAAAATATCAAACATAACTAGAGTATAGATAGAGAAGGAAATTACTGATACATTCATAACATCAAAATAGTTACATACAATGTAAGAATCCAGGCACCACTGATTAAGCACTACTTAAATTTTTATTGGCTTTTATTTTATCTATCTATCTATCTATCTATCTATCTATCTATCTATCTATCTATCTATCTATTATAGATATGGATATAAATATATACTTTTAAATATAAGTGTTATATTTAAATCTATAAATTTTATTTATATTGAGCAAGCATACATAGCATATATATGTTTTAAATTTTTTTCTTATATTTAAGAATCTAGCATGTTTGAACATATAGGTGTTCATTTACCATTAGAATGAGGGAGTATACCATATCTGATACATTTATTCTATAAAAATATTAAAATATTTTGTGAGACTGTATATGGGAAAGCTCCCCAGATGGGGCAGTCTCTGGCTGGCCATTCCTTCAGTCTCTGCTCCACATTTTGTCACTGTCACTCCTTCCATGAGTATTTTGTTCCCCCTTCTAGGAAGGATTGAAGTATCCACACCAAACCCAGACACTATTATGAATGCCAAAAATTGCATGCTGGGCAGGAGCCTGATATAGCTAGCTGTCCCCTGAGAGGCTTGGCCAGTGCCTAAGAAATACAGAATTGGAAGCTCACAGCCATTCATTGGACTGAGTACAGGGTCCCCAATGAAGGAGCTAGAGAAAGAACCCAAGGAGTTGAAGGGGTTACAGCTCCATAGAAGGAACAACAATATAAACTAACCAGTACCCCCAGAGCTCCCAGGGACTAAACCACCAACCAAAGAGTACACATGGTGGAACTCATGGCTCCAGCTCCATATGCATCAGAGAATAGCCTAGTCGGTCATCAATGGGATGAGAGGCCCTTGGTCATGAGAAGGCTCTATGCCCCATTGTAGGGAAATGCTAGGGCCAGGAAGTGAGAGTGGGTGGGTTGATAAGCAGGGGGAGGGGGAAGAAGATAAGGGGAGGAGGTTTTCAGAGGGAGACCAGTGCCACACCTACTTCAGTGGTGGCTCACAACAGGCCTGAAAACCTGAATGAGTCCTGAGGAAAAGTGTCTCAAGGAGACTCAGCCTCTTGGAGTCCTGGCATTTCCAATAATCTATATACACAAACCCTATCTGCATGTTAGTATGGTGTATGCTCTCT
>NC_034608.1:24699644-24700938 GCF_900095145.1 Mus pahari | reverse complement strand
ACCCCTTTGTTCTCTGTACTTTATAACACTGGTATTCACTTTATAAGAATACATTCAGTTCTACACCCTCTCTTTTGTGGACTGTCTGTCACTCATTCGCAGAATCCTCGCTCACCTGCAACCAAGAGATGCAGTTCCATGCAGATCTGGGACCCCAAGTGGGGCCAGTCTGTGGCAGACCAGGAAAGGGGATAGCATTTGAAATGTAAATAAATAAAATATCTAATAAAATATGTAAAAATATTTTATAAGAAACAAATATAGAGACATGAGTCCATAATAGTTATTGAATTCATCCAAACTAGAAATAATTTTATTGTCTTTCCCTAAAATCTAGAATAAAGATATCTTGACTTTCACTAAAATGTAATGAGAAACTGTGGGGAAGGAATTGATGTGACTGATCTTCAATGATATACAAATACCAAACCAAGTACTTCCAAAATTTGTTTGCGTTCCTCACTTAAATTATGAAATTATTTTGTGAAAAGAATAGCACATAAGCAGAGCACCTATTCCTCCTGCAAGAATTAAGCAAACATGTATTTAATACTGATATGATTATATATAGCTGTGTTACATTGACCATCTACATAATTCCAAAACTTTCAATCATCTTCAAAAGGAAAAAGCAAGTACTTCATACTCTCTAGAGCCACAATGAAGATAAAAGAGATAAAATCCATGTGCAACACTCAGCACAACAGTAGGTACATATCAAGGATATAAAACAGTTTATTAATTACCTTGACTACTAGTAGCAGATTTGATTCTTTTGTAATTGTTTTACAGTGCAGTCATTATCCCTCTCCTGGTCTGCCCTCAGACAGTTCTTCATCCTATTTTTCCTCTCCCCTGTCTCCAAGAGGATGTCCCCACCCCCTAACCCCCCACCAGCCCTCCCCACTCCCTGGAGACTCCTCTCTTCTCTCACTGAGGAATACTAGTATCTACTGTAGAACTTACAGAAACAATAAGACACAAATGCAGGTCTTCCCTAGTGTGGGAGTTTCAATATTTCAAAAATGTCTGAGTATCTACCATTTTGTAACACATGAATCAACTTATTTCAGTTGTCTTCTTTGTCACTCTGCAAATGATCTGTAGTACTACTTCTTAGTGTTCTGTATCACTGGATTCATAACTCATGAAATTTTTCCTTTCATGGTTACTTAATGAATGCATTCCACCATTCATTTTTCTATACCGCATAGAAGAGGAAATAATGACAAGAGAAGAGAAGAGAAGAGAAGGGAAGGGAAGGGAAGGGAAGGGAAGGGAAGGGAAGGGAAGG
>NC_034608.1:24662689-24698844 GCF_900095145.1 Mus pahari | reverse complement strand
AGGGGAGGAGAGAGAAGAGAAGAGAAGAGAAGAGAAGAGAAGAGAAGAGAAGAGAAGAGAAGAGAAGAGAAGAGAAGAGAAGAGAAGAGAAGAGAAGAGGAAGGAAGGGGTACAGTGGGAGCAGAAGAGAAAAAACTAGTACCAGTTTCTAACACTTACTTTATCTATATATTTTATCTAATGACACAGAATGAAGGGACTAGCTCCCAAGATGTTATTTGCACACAAAGAACAAAGAAACTAGCAGGTTCCAAAGATTAGGAAGGATTTTAAAATAGTCTTGTAGGTATTTAGAAAATTTGGTCTAGAGGCAAGTAGAAAGCCTAGCTTACAGTTGATATCCTTATATGGAACAATGGGTATCACTTCTAAATTACAGACTTATTTTTGTGGTCTTCTTGTTAGAATTGTAGATGTAGCTCAAGAGAAGCCCATAGAAAAATACATTGAGGAGCTGGGCTGTGGTGGTGTACAACTTTAATCCCAGCACTTGGGAGGCAGAGATAGGCAGATTTCTGAGTTTGAGGACAGCCTTGTCTACAGAGTGAGTTCCAGGACAGCCAGAACTACACAGAGAAACCCTGTCTCAAAGAACCAACCAACCAAACAAACAAACATAAATACACTGACAAATCACTTATCTGGACTTCTTAAATACAAGAATCTTGTTCATCAACTACACTAAAATTCCAATTAAAGCTGTATTTGTATGTATACATGTGGTAATTTAAAGCAGAATACTGAGGTATATGTAAAATTATGTGCATATTATATATAATATGTACCACATATATGACTTTTTAACAATGTTTTTAACATAAAGATTGCTACTTTCTCTGATATAAATATCAATGCCACTCTTCTAAAACATTACTCAAAATTTTCAGCTTAATGGAATAAGGGATTTGGGTCCAGACCATCCTTTAATATGAAACTTTGACTCAGGGCCACTCTATCTGATTCTATACCCCTCATTGATTTCTTTGCTTCTCACAACATCCAGACATTTTCTAGGCTCAAAGCTATAACATTATTACAAGTGTTTCCAGGCTCAAAAGTTAACACATTTCCAAGGGAAAATCTGAAGGAACACAGATCTCATTAGTGGGAGTATTTGCAATGCATAGCAGTGTTTATTTCTCCTTCCTTTCACAGAAGTATCTTTAAATATATCTCTGCTGGGTATGCTTGGTAAATGCCTACAGGAAAAATGTCTGGCTCACAATTTCCATGGAGCTCTGTCTACAGCTAAAATGACAGGGTTTGCAGTATTCCACTGCTCCAGGCTAGTAAAGGAAAAGTTTTGCAGTTCTTTTCCATCTGAATGCTCAATCTGAGTAAGTATAAATATTTTGTTTATGGGCATCTCCCCAATAATCTTTCCTGTTCCATTCATCCAAAGTGCCCCTGTCACTTTGAAGGTTTATATTCAATTGCCCACTGCTCATCTTAAAGTAATAATTTACTTTCTAAAATACACTCAAGATTGTTGGGAACTTAACTCTTTCTCCAGGTTTATTTGCTTTTCCTTTGAATGTGTCTCTTTTGCTTTTGAGGTCTCACCTTCCATGTACAAAGGGAGATGAAAGACCTGTGTCCTTCAATCCTAATGACCACCCAACTGTAGTAGTCTAACTGAAGGAATTTATTGGTCCAAATCCCTGTAACCCTCTGTGAGCTTCCCATCCATCTCTAATTCCTTCACTTATATGAAAAGACTGAATTGATACTTGACTTGGAAAAAGATAGAGTGAAAAAAATGTCAAAAACCCAACCAAATTAAAAAAATGACAGCTTGGGATAAGATAAAAACCAATGAAAATTTAAATTTATTGACTCCTTTCTAAAAGGTTATTTTTCTGGTATGTAGTTTAAAAGCACTTAATGCAAGTGGTTATATTATACCCCTTGGATTTTTTATCAGTAAAATCAGAACATTTTATCTTCATGTTTAAAATCTATGGTTTGCAACTACATGGCTAAAATCTTGATCAGGTAGTCTCACCAAAGAAAGCTTTCATCGATTGGTGTTTATATGTAGGTTCAGCAACAGCAGCAGAATCTACTAAGAATAATAGTACTGTTCATCTCACCCTTTTCTGACATGTCTTTAACTGCAACTTAATTACATTGCTTTTTGTCTGCAAGCTCTGTTCAAGGTTCTTAGAATATTAGAAAGGCTCCTTTAAGTGCAATGAAAGAGCTTTAGTCGACTTCTTCCTCTGATTGTTTCACAGAATAACATAGCACTTCTTTCTGCCAGCAACTCCCCCAAACCATTTTCAATAAATGAAACAGTATTTTCCGTTTTATAAAGTGAAGATTAAACATTAATTAGTCATAGCTAAGTTCTGCTGTTTTCCTTTTACAGTGATCTTTTTACAGCTAGTACCCAAACAACACAAATAAACTTCTATAATGTGTGAACAATGGCACAGCCTCATGTTTAATAAAGGATGGATTCCTGGCTGAGTCAACCTAAACTGTTTTGCAATGATTTCATGCTGAGCAATTATTTTTATTTTCCCTAAAAGGTGGAACTTTTAAAGGCAGGCGAATGTGTGTATTTTTACAACCAGAAAAAGGTCTTATTAAATGGTTATGGTTTTCTGGATTTGTTTTTCCTTCTTCAAATTCAGAAAATTGAAAGTGGTCAAACTAAATGCCTGCTGACCACAGTAACTTCCACATTTGTGGTCAGCAGTGTCAATTCATGTCACTTTTGTTTACTACTATTGGCTTGTCATGGTTTCCATATCTCCAAAAATAATTGAGAATGAAAACAAACTTTTGTATGTGTGCTTTTTCTCCCAAGCAATGTGTCAGCCTGGGAAAATACTCTCTGTGAAGAGAAAGTGGAGCTGACATATAATTGTTGCCGCTACCCAGCTGTTACTGACATTACAAGCTGAACCTTCCTTGGAGACACAAAAGCAATTTTGATGTGACACTCTGAAAAGTCACCACTAGTACTTTACAAATAGTTCAAGGTCACAGAAATCTTACCCTAGACTCTTTCAGGTGAGTCTCTGGAGGACATTTCTTCTAAGGGAGAGCTGTATTTTTATTGATTTTTGCAAATTGTGGACTTAAAATCTAACAAAGAAAATCTATCGAGAGGTTAAAAAAAAAAAGTAAGTACAAAATCAATGCATTTGCATTGTGATTTTGAAAGGTAATTCCCAACAAAGATTTTTGTGAAATACAAGTCAGAATTCCACACTTAACTTTTGAAGATTGCACATAGGAATAGACAAACTCCTAGGATGTTTTAAATGAACACTTGCTAAAATATTTGTTCTATTATTTAAATGTGCAAGTTGCCTCTTAAAACTGCTACTAAAATGTGCCCTTTCCAGTACTTGAGGATCTGCTTTGGGAGACACCACTTTTCTTTATAGTGACTTTTATAGTCAATCTTCCGTGTGTTGCCTAACATTACTCTAATCAAACTCTCCTTCAACCTATCTGCTGAGTAAGTGGTGATATGTGATTACACTTGGCAGTCATTTCTTAGCTAAACCAATCTCTACTCTTTTTATGCTTGCATTCAAATTTCTTTATCAACGTAGAAACATTTTAAACTTGATCAATCTCCTGAGGAAACAACATGAGAGTAACAAAGCCTCAGAACCCAGCAGCCTTCTTTTGTTTCTGGCTTGGTTGATGGTCTTAGCTACACTGACCATTAGGTAAAAATGGATATTCTGACAAAAATACTTCTCTGATCATGGTTACTGCTACACAGTTATTATTCTCCTCTCCCTTGGTTGTTTTATCCCATGAAAAATGTGTTCTTACTCATGTGGATTGAGTTGGCAATGATCAGTTTTTGGAAAAAATATCCCTGGAAAAGGAAGCCATCGTTTCTTATCTATGATGTCCTTTATGCTTGTGTTTTCATAAACACAAGTATATGTATTTGAAAACTTAATTCTCAGACACCTGCAAACTATGAGACTCATAGTCACCATCCTTGATATTTCAAAGACAAAGGCATTTTTGTATTTCAAAACAATTTGCTTCATATTAAAGTTATATACACAAAATATTCAACCTCTTCACGACATACCCTACATTTCCTTCTATAGGATCTCGCTTAATGATTTTACTTCTCCCCAAACATCAGATGTAGTCTGAGTCCTGCATACAATGCCCTGGCCTAGTCTGGTCAGCTCTGCCTGCATCTCAATCAACCTCTAGGCTTCTGGAAAAACCCAATCTGCTTGCCATAACTGACAGTCTCTCTCATAACAACATCCAACCTCTTTACAAAGAAAGCTTGTAGACAACCTTTTTAAAAATCTAAACCAGTGAATTTGTCTGATCCTCTTCTCTCTGGGCCACAGAAACCTTTCCTTATTTCTGTGCATTTATCTTCTCCCTCTCCCTAGTTAGAACCCCAATTTTTCCATTTCCCCTATCAAATCACTATCTTTATTAACTCTCCATGCCCTGTCCCATATAATGGCCTATTGCTTATTTATCTATTACTTGTTTGCTTGTTTGTTTTTGTTTGTTTCTTTCTGTAGTTATTCCATATTTGAAAATTTAAAGGTAGGAACCTGAGATAAATGAAAATATACAATGTTTGTCTTTCTTTCTTTCTTTCTTTCTTTCTTTCTTTCTTTCTTTCTTTCTTTCTTTCTTTCTTTCTTTCTTTTGGTTTTTCGAGACAGGGTTTCTCTGTATAGCCTTGGCTATAATGTTTGTCTTTCTATATCTAGATAAGTTCACTCACTGTAAGCTTTTTTAGTTCCACCCATTTACTTGCAAATTTCATGATTTCATTATTCTATACAATTGAATACTATAATGCTTCATATTAATGTATAGATATAATATCCAACATCTCCACACAGCCATATTCTGCACAACTTTTCATAATATATTAAGTACCACATGTTCTCTTTCAATTTATCATTTAAAACAGATCTATGTTCTCACTACCTTTAAATGAAGGAGAAATTTTTTTTTTAATTTTAGTTCTGGAACTGGGTATACCAGAGTTTGGTACATATATATTTAGGGTACTAATATCTTCTTGGTTAATTCTCCAATTGGTTAAAACAATATGTGTGACTTTATCTATTATGATTAGTTTTAATTTTAGTTTTAGTTTTAGTTTTAGTTCTATTTCATCGATATTAGGATAGGGATCTGTTATACTTAATATCATTTAGTTCCAAAATAAAAGGCACGAATCTTTTACATTTATAATATGCCTTAAAGCACTAGAGCTGGGCAGAAATCAACCCTCTGTGCTATATTGTCTACTTCTCTGTCATTAATCCAGAGATATCACTTGCCATGTTCTGCCTTAGCCACTTCTTCTTGAACTGGCCAAACCTCATGACCATACACTCACTATCTACCTATTTTGTATCAATGTACAAATATTTGTATCAATAAAGACCTTAAACCTGTATCAATGTACAACATTTTGTACCAATGTAACAAAAGTAATCTTATTTGAGAATAACAATAGCTCTGAACTGAACATTAGATTATATAATCTTTTTATTATATCATTTCTATGTGATATTTACACAATATTTCTATATCTTTGCTTTCTCTTCTCAACCCATGTCCTTTTATCTTAGAAAAAAAGAAGAAAACAGAAAATGAACAAAAATATTGAAATCTCTGACTCTAAGCTCCCTATTTTGTCTCCTTCCTGTCAAAAACCATAACTATTTGTGACCATCCCCTTAAATGACAATATATATACAACTCATAAAATGACCCAAACTATCCACCCCAACTTAAGGAATCAGGGTGATGTTATTCTTCTAATTGCTTCCTGCAGATTTTGGATGTAGAATTCCTTTTTGGGGATCCAAGGAAATTACAAAAATGTTTAGTCTTAAGAAAGATAGCTGTAGCATTTGTTGCCAAGTATTTTATAAACCAGGAAAATTTACAGCTTGGTTGAAGTCATGACTGGAACAGTTTATGATGTTGGACGAAGTGAGGTAGCTGTTTAGAAGTTGTCTTGTTAGCAAGTCTAAGGCAAATAGGATTATGTAGTCTGAGGTAGGACCAGGCAGGAATCTGGAAGAGTAACTCTCAGCATCTCAACATCCCTGAGGTTGAATCTTGTCAGGACTGTATTCTTGGTTGTTGTTCCATCCTTCCATTCAGCAACATACAAACTTTTGCAAGCAATATACAGTTCTATAAAAACAATTGTATAGAATGTGCACATAGATCAAGTAAAGATGATTTTCTGCCCCTGCCTCAGCAGTTGAACAACATTTGTCTTTCTCTAAAAGTTAGTTTGGATTGTATAACCAAACTATAATACAAATCTTCATTCATGTCATATAAATGGATGGCATGTACTAATAAGTCCTGAGAATTCTATAACCAACGAGATTGAATGGAGTTCAAATATCCTGCTCTACAATGATATATTTATTATTATTTATTGAATTGGTATTTTTTGTTTTTTGTTTTTCGTTTTTTGTTTTTTATAGCCCAGGCTGTCTTGGAATTGGTCTGTAGATCAGGCTGATCTAGAACACACAAGGAACCTATCTGTCTCTGTTTTGTCTCCCAAGTATTGGATTCAAAGGTGTGAGTTTATTTATTTGGTATCTATGTATTTGAAAATATTTATATCAGTTTTTAATCTCTTTCTTCCTTCTCTAGATATTACTATCTATGTGGATTAATTTATACTTCCTTTTTCTTGTCTAGTATAATGACCTCCTCTGTATTCAACTTTATTTAAATTCCTTTCCATCTTAGTGCATAAGCATACTCTCAAGTATTTGCTTAGATATCTTGGCTTTACTTATGTATTATGGGTAGCTAGGCTGAGCCATTATCAGTTCTCCTGTGGGACCTCCACATCTAAGGAGACTGGTTGCTCAAAGCAGTGTGACACACTATTTCATGATAGCTTTCACGAGCTACTATTAGTCTTCCTGTGGGAGCCCCACATTTTATGGAAACTTTGTTGGGTGCTCAAAGAAGCATTAAATTTTACTTCATGCTACCTCTATATAACTCGTGGCAGTGGGAGGCATGCAGCCTCTTCTCTGAACTATATTTTCCTGGTCTTATTGTACAAAAGGGGCATTCTATGCATCTGTGATTAGGTTGCTACCCAGCTTAAGCATCCAAAGCTATTCTTCCACCACATAGCAGAGCAGCACTTGAGGAGAATTCAGGCTGGTGTTTAAGCCTGCCACCTGGCAAGTGGTCACCTGGGGGGGTGGGAACACTGGTAATTTAGCCTGTGATCTGACCTCTTGGATTTACATGTGCCAAACTATTGTGAGTTCCAACTCTCATCCACAACACCACATGGTTGGGGGAAAAAAACAAAAACAAACAACAACAGCAAAACCTAAAGGAACCTACCCTCATAGCTACCATCATGACTTCTTTCTTAAAGGGAAAATGCAACTTTTATCTGAGAATCTGAAGTCTCAGTATGGTTTAAAAGTAATTTCTTGCCCTACATTGTTCCACCTACCCTATGATGACTTCTTTCTTCTCCTTCTTCCTCTCTCACCATGGACTCTCTTCAGAACACAAACCTGGGAACTAAAGTCTTGCCAACCTCTCTTCTGCCTAACTACAGGCTGTAGGCATCTTTATTCAACAAATAATTTTAAATTAAGGAGCAAGTTTGCACAATAAATGCTAGCATATGTGAGAATTCACTCTTCTTAAGGCAACTAGGCCTTGGGATACAGAAGTTAGCATTACAATACATAACAACAAACCAAACCTCTGGTTCCTATTTGATTGGAGTACTTTTATGCATCCTTTTACTTTAATGGGCACCTATCATTCAAGCTGAGATATTTTTCTTGTAGACAACACGTGGATTGTTTTTCTTGATCAGTTCAGCCAGTCTGTGTCTTTTGACTGCAGAATTGAGACTGTTAATATTTTATAATTACATAATATGTGGGATAATTACTATAGTCGCATTGTTAATATTTTGTAAGATTTTCTGAAAAAGTCATAAGGAACCATACTATTAAGTACCGACCTAAAAACAATGAAAGTCATTGTTAAATGTACATATACAGTATAAATGACATTTTCCCATTTGAACTGACAATGTTTCTCCTTAAAGCCCAACCAAGATCATCTAACAAAATTCCTACATCAGGCATGAGAATTCCTTTTTTGAGTTGGTCATAGTTATCTAAGAGATTCCCCCAAAATTGTGGACTATTGTTTGTAACTAAAGTTTCTACTCCACAAGTGGATGAAAAGCAAGTGCCTATTGCTGAAGATACCCTGCATGGAAGACACAGAGCTCAGAGGCCCCAGATTTGTAAATGATCATAGGTCTTCTCTTGTGAACAAACTTTCATGGTACCACAAAGTTCCATGAAAGCTTCCAAGAAGGAAAGCAATGAAAAACTCTACCAAGCTATGATGCCTATAGACAATAACAATTATCAGCATGGCATAATATCTCTATGTGTATAGTATTAACAAACACATATTGGCCATTACCAGTGATTCTCTACTACTTGTGCTTAAGACCCATTCAACAGTAGAAAAATCATGCCTGGTAGTAGAAATGTAGCAACGTACCCTAGGTTACCGAAGTTATGATTTTGGAGGAGAACTTGCAGTGGTCAGTTTACTGACTCTGCAAAATCTCTAACTCTTTTCCAAATATTTTTCCTTATACCCACAGATTAGTGTAGTTCTAACTATTCATCAGCAATATTTATTTTTCCAATAGAATAAAAACATTACAGAAAACCACAACCAGTCAAGATGCAGGCTTGTGGAGTCCAATCCCAACTGAGACATCTACAATATAACTCTCACACCTAAGGCTCAGTTATCATTATTGAAGGAGCTTAAAGATTATAAGATCCGGATGATTAAGAGGTTTGCTATGAGATTGAGCTTCCTAGAAATGTCAGAAGTCACACACCAATATGACTGCCAAAACATGAACTGAACAAAGATGGCATAATAGATGTGGTAAGATGCATAAGGAAAACCTCATGAGGCCTGAACCTACAAAAGGAAATATAAGCATCTAAAGAATGTTGAGAGTGGGACAAATCGTTATTCCCAGGAAAAAGCATACCAACTGCTTATCCAAAACCAACTGGTCAGCTTTGAAAATAAATACATAAAACCCATTATATATATTATATGGAATTAACATATCATATTTATGTACTTAGAAATACTTAAATATCTATAAACATGTATGTATGTACATATACATTGGTGTATACATATATGTATGTAAAGATACCGCCCCACACAGATATATAGATAGATAGATAAATAGATGATAGAGAGAGAGATGATAGATAGATAGAACAATTAATGAAAAAGAAGCCATGAATTATAAAGAGTACAAATATATATTAAATAGTATAGTCCTAGGTGAAAGAAATGGAAGGAATGATATATTTATATTATAAGCTCAAAAACAAATTATTGAAACATGAATTTGTAGTGATAGATATGAAGGTGCCACTTTCACAGTCACTATGAAAACAAATTTTTACAATTTTATATGATTCACTCCATCATAAAACATCATAAACAATACCCCTAAATGTATTGGATGCTTAGCATATGTCAGATGTAACATTATGCCCCATTTCACTAAAATGAATAAGAAAATAATTAAATTTTTTATCTACTTGACTACAATTTTGGTTATAATTATAATTTTTTGAATATTTTTCAACTGCTTCATAGTATCTTAGGTCTTTAAAATTTTTGTTTTCTCATCTCCACTGTAATCTAAGAAAAAAAAATACTTCATTGAAACAAAAGGAGAGGCTGTACCAAAGTGGGAAGATAAGAACATACAATGTAGTTTATTGATATAGTTTTTTACATGTGTGAGGATCTGGATCAATCCCTAGAAAAAGAAAGGAAGGGATGAAGGAAAGATAGAAAGAACAAAGAGAGGGGGGAATAGAAAGAGGAAAGGAAAAAGCTGAGAAACTGAATGATAGATGTTGTAGATAGCCCTGGGGCAAATTATATTTGATATTAATTCCATTCTCCTGTGAGTGGTTGGATACAAGGAATGAGTCAGCACTCAGGTGATTTCCTATAAACATGCTTCCCACCCTAATTTGTAAAATAAAGGAGAGCCAATGATTGGGCAGATAAAAGGGAAGGTGGATCAGAAGGTGAAGAGAGACAAGTAGAAAATGGAAGAGAAAGAGGATGCAGAGGAGGAGGAGGAAGAAGAAAAGTACATGGCCTAGAGAAACCCTAAGTTCTAAGGGGTCTCATAAGATGGGAAAGATGGTAGTTTTAGTGGCTACTCCTGGTTGTCAACTTGACTATATTTGAAATGAACAACAATCCAGAATTGGAAGGGTCACCAGTGACCCTAATCTGGAGGCTGGGAGATATAAGTTTCTGACCTAGATCTTGATATGGAGATCTTGAAGACAGGGAGATCTCCAAATTCAAGGTCATCTGGGATTAAAGGTGTGGTGGCACACACCTTTAATCTGGGCTACACCTTCTGCTGGAGACCATATAAGGACATTGGAAGAAGGGAGCCAGGCTCTTGCTCTTTCGCCTGGTTGCCATGTGGGACTAAGCAACTGCTAGATCCTTGGACTTCCATTCACAGCTACTACTGAACCATTGTTGGGAATTAGACTGCAGACTGTAAGTCATCAATAAATTCCTTTATTATATAGAGACTATCCATAAGTTCTGTGACTCTAGAGAACCCTGACTAATACAGTAGTATAGTGGTAGATCTGCCCAATCTAGGTGCACATCATGTATTCATATTAACTGAGTCATGTATTCATTGTTGGGGCATATTTGGGTTGGAAAGATTTACCGCAGCAGATAGACAGGGCGTTAAAAAAATTATTTTGCTCTAAGGTGAATAAAATAGATGTATATTTTTATAGGGTTATTTAGGACAGTTTTCTTTAAAAAACATCTCTTGCTTCTAAAGCTTAAACCCCTAATTCTGAAAAAAATTGTTTTTCACAAGGTGACAAGAGGAATTCACATTGTAAAATCTAATCTTTTTTCTCGTCATCATGTTGCTATTACAATAGATTGAGACTTGAAACTGTATCTTTTATTTATATTTTTTAAAAAAAGTAAACAGAAGCATTCAAACCTTCCAGATGGATTTGAAAGTCCCTGTATTACCAGGCTTACAACATCTACAAGTGAGATAAAAATGCAGTGAACATATGCACACATTCAGATGTCTTTAAATCTGAAAACCCCACCAATGTTGCTCACTTATTTATTCTTCATAACCCTATCCTATACAATTTAACTTAAAACCATATATAACTTAAACATATAAATATATATCTCAAAACATATACATACATATGTTTTGAAAACATATATGTATATAACTTAAAACATTATATCTTTCAAAAGTAAAATGCACACTGATGGAACAACTAATTCCTTTCAGTTTTGTCATTTGGTAAGAAACACCCCTGCTTCTAATTGGTCAATTTTAGCTCCAGTTTATATCCTGAGGGATGCACTATGCCATTGTGTCTCTTTCAGTGAAAGCAGAAAGGAAACAATGGAGGTTACAAATCCGGTATTTATGAAGGATTCACTAGTTCCCCAACAGTGTACCCAAAATACTTACTGTTTCTCCTAGCCATATGCTCCTGGTTCATCTCCTCTCATGGCGTCTTCCTCTTCTCTAGTGTGCCCTTCTCCTCTCCTCTTTATCTGTGTCCCCCAACCAGGTAGCTGAAAACCTACCTATATTCCCTCCAATAATTTGCTGTAGCCTTTTTTATTCAATTAATATTTTTAAATGAAGGAGCAAAGTTTGCATAACAAAAGCTGGCATACATGAGCATTCACTAGTCTTGTGGCAACTGGACTTTGGGATACAGAATTCAGCACTGTAGTACATAACAACAGACTGGACCCCAAGAATATATGATCCTACCTATCCTCCTTCCACCTTCAACCTTTCCATATTTCTCTGTAACAATTAATATTAGTATAAATGTATACGGTAAATTAATACATTGGCTGTTTTTCTTTATCCTAGCTAGTTCCCCAATAATGACACAGACAGGCCAAGATTTATCAATCAAGCTTTTGAACACACTACCTGGGTATTCACTGATCTATTTTACTCCTCTAAACTACTCTGCTAAGTACCCAACAGCCAAGCTAACAGCCAAAGTACCCAAGATACTTGCATTTTGTCTGGCTCTCTGAGCTCAGATATATTTTCCCATGATGTGTTCTCTCACCCTGCTCATGGCTGAATCCCATACACTTCTCTCTTTTACCTTCCTTGGCTGGGAGAAATCCTGACCTATTTTTTCTTCTGTCTAGCCATTGGCTGATCAGCTTTTAGGGACAAGGCAGAGAATAAATGGTAAGCACTGTTTACACTAACTTGAAGCAGGAGATATTTGGAATAATTATAATGTTATGTCTAGCTTGCAACAAGATGTAAGGGCAGGAAAATCAGCATTTGAATAACACAAGGATCGTCTTCACATAGTGCACAAGTATATTATGCCTATATTTCTCAATATGCTTTTGTCTCTCATGTATTTATTTCCTTTCTTAAATGTTTGGATAATTCATTCTTTTTATCTATTTTTGTTCACGTGTGAATGGGTATAGAAAATTTTAGTGACTCATGGAAAACACACCAATGATCATATCCTCAAAGGGGATGATTTTTTCCTTCTCCAAAAACTAAGCATTGATAGTAGACCTTTACTTAGAGTTAGAGCACATTATTTATCTATAACAAAAATGAAAAATGGAAATTTTGATAAGTGCTTGGAACAAGGTAAAAAGGTGTACTGAATGATGTAACTCAAAAGAGAAATAAAAACATGTATTGTCTCTCTCATATGGATCTTAGCTTCAAATCTTTTGCTACATGTGTTTATCTTGGAGGATATAGTGGAAACCCTAATCCTAACCCTAGGAAGCTAGAAAACTGCATTTCCGTGGTGAAGGAAACAAAGTAAAGGAAAACTGAAAGACGTTTTAGATAAAATGAAGATAACAAATGGGAATAAAGGGGAGTAAAAGATTTAAGTACAGATGGGGATGGTAGTGTGGATAGAATCAGGAGGTGCTAGGAAAAGATAACCCAGTGGAAAGGTCTGTGAAAAGCAATGTGAAAATCTGTTATTTCACAGCCCAACTTAAAAAGTAAATGACATGATGGTAGACAAAACTGAGTTTAAAGGAGGAAGGCAGGATATGAGGAGGTTGAATGTGTTAAATAATTGAATCGGGGTGGTGCCAAGGGATGAGAGGGAAGAATAAGTAGATGGTGGGTTAACAGAAACTAAGGACATATATAAAAGGTTGTTTGCATGCTAACTTGAAAACCAGCTTAAAAAACAAACAGTCATAATGCCTAAGTGAACAAGCCTGTTTTCAGATGACATGAGATATTAAATGAAAATGGAATAATGGGAAATTTGCCTGTGAGTTATTGGTCAGGGAAACTCCAACGGTCATCAAACCAATAGAGATTATTGTCATGGTCTTTAGTAGCCCTCCTCCTTTAAGGACATCGAAATGCTTTCTGCTGTACATGATATGGCTGTCACACTTGAAATTTCATAGCTATAGATATCTGAAGAAAATTTATATAATATCAAGCCAAGCAGAATTCTAGAGTACATAATCTTATTTTTATATTTTTCTATAGTAGGAAATTTTTTCAATAAACTTCTTCATCAGCAATGACCCAAAGCCAAAGGAAATAACATATTTTTTGTATAAATATGTTGCTTTCAGTAGTATTACTTAAAACAAGTGATGAAAATTTCTTTTCATTAAATTGTTCTCATTTCCCAGACCAATGAGGATCCTTAACCCTAATAATAATGCTCTCTTGCCAGAAGAAAAAATAAAACATAAGCAGGTAGTTAAAGTTGGTATCAAAGGCACATATTTAGAAGAATCAGGCCTGCATAGAACTATATGGTATACTAAAAGACACAGGTTCACCTGTGACTGTAAGAATAATTGGTAATTAAGATAAAATTCCAGTTGTGCTAATTAATTTTGTTCACTTTCAATCTCAGGTTATATTAGTTTTCTGAGAATGCCAAACAAAATAGCTCATACTGCATAGTAAATGCAAAGGGGGAGGTTGCATTTCAACCTACAACAAACATCTCTTATCCCTACATATAAAACATTTTGTACTTAAAAATCAGAAAAATTGTCAATACTTTGCAAAAACTTAAATTATATTAGTTTTATATGTAGTCACTACTTGCTTCAAATTGTTCACTTAACAGCAAAAAATTTAAGAAATTATCAGTGACCTCAATGTAAACTATCTTTTTTAAATACTATATCTGGAGCCGAATTTGGTCAAAATGTCTCTACTTACTTGACTACTACCAGAAAGGTGCTTGTAAAGAGACAGACCTGAGACCTACTGGGAAACTGACTTCACTGAGGTAAAACCAGCCTGGTACGGAAGTAAGTATCTTTTTTTCTTTATAGACACTTTTTCAGGGTGGGTCGAGGTGTTTCCCACCAAGAGAGAGACACCCAATGTGGTGGCCAAGAAGATACTCAAAGAAATTCTTCCTCAGTTCGGGATACCCAAGGTACTCAGTTTGTGGGCCGGCCTTCATCTCCCAGGTAAGTCAGGGATTGGCCAGACAGCTGGGGATAAATTAAAAATTATATTGTACTTACCGACCCCAGAGTTCAGGACGGGTAGAAAAAATAAATAGAACGCTAAAAAGGCCTTAACCAAATTAGCTTTAGAAATCGGAGGAAAAGATTGGACAGCCCTTCTCCCTTATGCCTTATTCAGGGCCTGGAATACCCCTGGAGCCTCTGGTCTAACACCCTTTAGATTAGTGCATGGGGTGCTTCCGCCCATCTATGTGACAGGCTCTTAAAATTGTAAAAAAAAAAAAAAAAAAAAAAAAAAAAAAAGTCTGGGAACAGTTAAAAAAAAAATGTTGTTGGTGATACACAGGTGCCACATCATATCAGTTTAAAGTAGGAGACACGAGCCAAGTGTGGTGGCACATGCCTTTAATTCCAGCACTTGGGAGGCAGAGGCAGGCAGATTTCTGAGTTCGAGGCCAGCCTAGTCTACACAGTGAGTTCCAGGACAGCCAGGGCTATACAGAGAAACCCTGTCTCGAAAAACCAAAAATAAATAAATAAATAAATAAATAAAGTAGGAGACACTATCCTGGTGAAGAGCCAATGTGAAAAGGACCCTACTTGGAGCTGCTGACGAAGCCCACCACAGTAAAAGTAAAAGAAATCCCAACCTGAGTTCATGTGTCTCACGTTAATAAGGCTTCCCCTGACTGACCAATGTTGTCAGCCATCACTGGGTCACTGTTAATTCTGCTTTTACTCTTAACATTTGGACTCTGCTTAGTTAATCACTAGTTGCCTTTGTTAGAGACAGAATTGTTACTCTGATTCTAAGATTAGAATCATTTTTTTTTAAAAAGGGGGGGATTGAAGGGAAATGAAGTTTAAAATGAAATTTAAGGCCTGGGATTCATGCAACTTATGTCCAGAGAAATAGTTGTTTGTAAGCTTGGAAGCCTGAGGCGGAGAGCACAGTGAGACAAGCCTGGGCATGCACAGGCAGGCCATTGTTGGAACATTCCTGGAACTGTATCAAATGTTCCACTAACCTGGCCCTCAGGTCTCCTAGCATTCCTGCCTTTGCATGTACCATCCTGCAAATGTGTACATTTAAATGAACCAATCGCATGTAACTGTGACAATTCCCCCCCCCCCCACTCTTACCCTATAAAGACCTCAAGCTTTTGGGCCTGGTTGTCGACTTCCTCTGTCTCCTGCGTGAGATACGAGTCAAACCGGAGCTCCACCAATAAAAGTGCCTCGTGTGTTTCAAAAAAAAAAAAAAAAAAAAAAAAGAATGTTTTAGAAAGCTGTCTGTACCTCCATTCATTTAATTGAGAATTGTTATACAGTGCAACATTATTTAAAATATTTAATATGACAATAGAATACTATTTGTAAGAAAAGCAAGAAGTTTTAATTGTGATAAACATTATTTTAGGTACAAAAAAATCAATGCGTTATACACTGTGTCAAGGAAATGGTCATAAGACATAAAAGGTTCCCCAGATGGGGTTTACTCAGTGGCTAAAGAATTTGGATATATTGTAGTGGGCATTTAATTTTTAGTTTTGTAGAGTAGTAAAGAAAATAGTACAACAGAGACTTCATACACTGGAAATCTAACTTCCTTGTGCTTATATTTTTAAAGGAAGAAAAAAATTCTATCAACAAATTAAGTTATATTCACACAGATTAGCATGGGCAGATGTAATCTATTCTCTCTTACTGCTTGTGATATGAGAGGTCACATCCCAGAGGAAAATGGAGATATATGTGTCTCCGTCTGACATATTCCATTACATTCCCGAGAATGATTTACCTAAGTAGTTATGAGTATGACATAGTTAATTTAGCAAACACAATAGTTTTTTCAATACCATTAAACCTCTATGAAAATACACAACCTGTTTGCAAAAGAAAACATCATAAGATGAAGGTATAATTAAAGATGTAGACCAAATCCAAGTCAATGGAATATTAAAACATTTAGTAAGTTACATATTTTCATCAGACATAATAAAAATAGACTATGAAAACTATATACATTTCTAGTAAATATTTATTCTTGGGATTATATAAAAATAAATGTTGCTAGTCAAAGGACAGTGGCCATTACCTATTACTAAATAAAGGTATTATGCATTAATAAAATATTACTACATCAAAATTCCTAAATGTGGCCTACAAGATTATATGGAAATTTATCCATGTTCAATTTAATATCATTTGACTTCTGACTAAAGATAAATGTGGTGATTAAGGGGCATGATTACAACATACTTTTTGGTGATATCTCAACATTTTCATTTCAGATGACTACAGATAACATCTGACTTTCTCATAATGATTGAGGATTACAGGTCAAGAGAGCAACAGTAGGGATTTGATTAAGAAGTCATCTTACTGGATCCTGGCACATAAATTCACTGCAGGACTAGGTGCACCCTCTCTCACTGAGGCCAGACAAGGTGGGCAGTTAGGGGAATAAGATCCAAAGGAAGGCAACAGATTGAGGGTCAGTCCTCACTCCAATTGTTGGGCGATCCACTTGAAGACTGAGCTGCATATCTGCTACACATGTGCAGAGGCAGGAAGGCCAGGTCAAATCCATGTATGTTTTTTAGTCAGTAATTTAGTCTCTGGGAGCCCTCAAGAGTCCAGGGCAATTGACCCTATTGGTCTCCCTGTGGAGTTCTCATCCCCTCAAGGTTTCTTTATCCTTTTCCCAATTCTTCCATAAGACTCCTGGATCTCCATCTAAAGTTTTGCTCAGGATATCTGCACCTGTTTCAGTCAGCTGTTTTGTGGAGCCTCTCAGAGGGCTAATGTCTACAAGCATAGCAGAAAATCATTAATATTGTCAGGGATTGGTTATTGCCCATTGGATGGGTTTGCATTTGCAGCATTGTTTGGCCATTGCCTCTGTCTCTGCTCCATTTTTGTCTGTGCATATCTTATAGGCAGGTTACATTTTGCATTGAGTTTTGTGGGCTTCCTGATGTCTTTATCCCTCCACTGGGAGACCTGCCTGGCTACAGGAGGTGGCTACTCCAAGCGCAGTGTTTCTTACAGCTAGGAGTCTCATCTAGAGTCACAGCCATAGACTCCCAGGAGCCTCCTGTATCCTAGAACTCTGAAAAATCTTAGAAATGCCCCCACTGCATGCCACCCCCACTGCCAACTGCTGATTTAAATTCATTCTTCCAACCATCTCTCCACATCTACCCCCATACATGATTCTGACCCCAAGCCATTCCCCTCCCTATGGCCTCTCCCACCCAGTTCCTCTACATCTATCTCAATAGCTTCTGAGTGAGATTCAAGCGGTTTTGTTTGGGCCTTCCTTGTTATTTAGCCTCTTTGGGCCTGTGGGTTGTAGCATGGGTAGCCTGAACTTTATGATTAATATCTACTTATAAGTGAATACATATCATGTGAGTCATTATGGGTTTGGGCTTACTTCACTTGGGATGATATTTTTCTAGTTCCATTCATTTGCCAGAAAATTTCATGATGCCTACATTTATAATAGTTGTGGTTACTCCATTGTGTAAATGAATGTCATTTTCTTTATCCATTCTTTGCTTGAAGGGTGTCTGGGTTGTTTCCAGCTTCTGACTATTACAAATAAAGATGTTATGAACATAATGAAGCAAGTGTCCTTGTGGTATCATGGAACATCTTTTGGGTATGTGTCCAGGAATGGTATAGCTGGGTCTTGACATAGAAATACCCCCTCCACCTCCCTTGATGAGAAACCACCAGATTTATTTCCAGAGTGGTTGTACAAGTTTGTACTCCAACCAGAAATAGAGAAGTGCTCCCCTTTTTCCACATGTTCGCCAGCATGTAGTATGGCTTGAGTTTTTAATCTTAGCCATTCTGATGATATAATGTGGAATCCTAGAGTTGTTTTGGTTAGAATTTCCATCTTGACAAAGGACTTTGAACATTTCTTTAAATATTTCTCAGCTATTAGTGATTTCTCTATTGAAAATTCTGTGTGAAGCTCTGTACCACATTTCTTGATTGGGTTATATGGTTTGTTGGTGTCTAACTTCTTATGTTCTTTATATATGTTGGATATTAGCCCTCTGTCAGATGTAGGGCTGGTAAATATCTTTCCCCATTCTGTAGAACGCAAATTGGTCCTATTACGGTATCTTTTGGTTTACAGAAGATTTTTAAGTTTCATGAGTTCCTCTTTCTTTCTTTCTTTCTTTCTTTCTTTCTTTCTTTCTTTCTTTCTTTCTTTCTTTCTTTCTTTCATTCATTTTTGTTGTTTTTCGAAACTGGGTTTCTCTGTATAGCTCTGGCTGTCCTGGAACTCCTCTATAGACCAGGCTGGCCTCAAACTCAGAAATCTGCCTGCCTGTGCCTCCCAAGTGCTGGGATTAAAGGCATATGCCACCACTATCCACCTAAGTTCCTATTTCTTAATTGTTGAGCTTAGTGCTGAGCTACTGATATTCTGTTCAGGAAATTGGCTCCCATACCAATGAGTTCAAAGGAGTTCTCCACTTTCTCTTCTATTACATTTAATGTATCTGCTTCTGTGTTGATTGGTGCACTTGGAATTTATTTGTGCAGGGTGATAAATACTGATCTATTTACATTCTTCTACATGCAGATATCCAGTTAGACCAGCTCCATTTATTGAAGACACTTTATTTTTTCCATTATATTGATTTGGCATTTTATGTCAAAAACCACCTGTCCATAGGTATGCGGGTTTATTTCTGGGTCTTCGGCTCCATTCCATTGATCAACCTATCTATTTCTATATCACTACCATGTAGGGTTTTTATTTCTTTTATTAGATATTTTCTTTATTTACATTTCAAATGTTATTCCATTTCCAGGTCTCCCCTCCTGAAACTCCCTATCCTATGGCCCCTTACCTGCATCTATGAGGGTGCTCCTCCACCCAACCCCCCAATCCTGTCTTTGTGCCCTGGTATTACCCTATATTGAGGCATAAAATCCCCTCAGGCCCAAGAGCTGCTCCTCCCACTGATGTCCAACAAGGCCATACTTTGCCACATATGCAGACAGAGCCATGTGTCTCTCCATGTGTACTCTTTGGTTAGTGGTCTAGACCCTTGGAGATCCATGGGGTCTGGCCTGTTGACACTATTGTTTCCCACACTGGGCTGCAAACATGCTCAGCTCCTTCAGTCCCTTCTCCAACTCCTCCATCACGGTCCCTGTGCTCAGTCCAATCATTGGTTGTGAGCTTCTGTCACTGTATTTGTCTAGCTCTGGCAGATCCTCTCAGGAGACAGCCACAGCAGGCTCCAATTAGCAAGCACTTCCCGGCATCAACAATAAGCATCAGTTTGGCAACTGTACATGGGATGGATTCCCACGTAGGGCAGTCTCTGGATGGCCTTTCACTTTGTTTCCATATTTTTTCCTGTGAGAATTTTGCTCCCCCTTCTAAGAAGTACTGAAGCATCCACACTTTGTTCTTCTTTCTCCTTGATCTTCATGTGGTCTGTGAATTGCAGCTTGGATATTCTGAACTTGTGGACTAATATCTGCTTATCAGTGAATACATACCATGTGTGTTCATTTGTGATTAGGTTATCTCACTCAGGATGATATTTCAAGTTTTATCCATTTACCTGCGAATTTCATGAAATCATTGTTTTTAATACCTGAGTAGTATTCCATTGTGTAAATACATCACATTTTCTGTATCCATTCCTCTGTCAAAGTATATCTGGGTTCTTTCCAACTTCTGGCTATTAAAAATAAGGCTGCTATGAAAATAGCGGAGAATGTGTCCTTGCTATATGTTAGAGCATCTTTTGAGTATATGCCTAGGAATGGAATAGCTGGGTCCTCAGGTAGTACTATGTTCAATTTTCTGAAACCTCCAGATTGAGTTCCAGTCCAACAAGGCTATCCTCTCAATATGAACAAACCAGTACCCCCAGAGCTCTGAGGGACTAAAGCACCAACAAATCTTCAATAAGATATGTAACTATGTAGCCCCTTATCAAATGTAAGTACTTGCAAGGTTGTGTTTAATGTTTTTATTATTATAGTATATAGTATTATAGTATATAGTATTATAGTACATAGTATTATAGTTTTATAGTATAATAAGCCAGCTGACAACTACTTTCCTGAGGAAGTTTTCTCTGACTCTTATATCTATTTCCTCTCAGTGGATACACAGACCTATGTTAACTATTTGTTTGTTTGTTGTTTTTATTTTATATTGTTGTGTTTTGGCAACTGACCTGACATTAATAGTCCTGAATAATGAGTTTCATATTCATGAAGAATCACAACTGCACTTCCTCACACTATGTGAATTTTGGAAATTATATGGATCACATACAAAAATAGATTCAAGAAAATTTCCACTTAAAATCAAAGTATGTCACAGTATATTTCTAGCTAATACTAGAAATTTGACTGAGAACAAAATTTAAAATTATAGAAAAAATTATTATGGTATAGAGGTCAAGTACTGTGCTATAATCAAATATGAAGTAACTGGTATCAACACTTGGTGTCTATGATGTTTCATGATTTTTGTATGTTCAAATGTACCATCTATAATGCAAAAAGAAATGAGTAAAAGAAACAGTGGCTATGTGTCTATACTGGATATATTTCTCCTCCAAGCACTTCTTGGCTAAATCAAATATACATGAGAACTTTGCTATTTGTTTCATCCTAGAATTTAGGCGAACTTCCAAATGGGATATAAAATGGGGAATTTTAACTGTCAGTCTGTCCCAAGATACATTATGGATGTACCAGCCACAATATGAAGTGGTTCTGAGACTGAAGACATTTGACAAGACACCAAAGAAAAGCTACTGAGAGCAAAGGTTCAGGGATTTGTTTAAAACTAATTTATTCTTGGCTTCTTGCCATCTTTGAGAATCTTTCCCCAGGCAATTAATATTAGAAATTTTTTATTATCAGTTCCTCAGTCTTTAGCCTCTCTGGGAATCAGATAACTTGTCTCATGCAGCCTAAGACTGCCTTTGTGGTTTCTTACACAAGNAGTGGTCCTGGTTTGGTGTAAAAGCCATAAGGTTGATNGGAGNTCATTCTTTCCCTATAGATGTTAATTCTTATTCTAAATTATATATTCCCACTACTAATTGTCCTCATTAGTGTTCTTTACACTAAATTGTTTCAAATCCTTATCTATGGAGCCTCATGTTTTCTAAGAGAGAATGTCATTTCTATTGCAGGTATTCTCCATTACATATCTTCTGGTGCTGTAAACAGAGTGAGATTCATTTCTGTTTCATTAGTGCCTCTTTGAAGGAGATTTGTAAGATGTTAGTCAAATAGCCACTTGGAACGCATGAATATAAAAATGCTTCAAGTGAGCAGGAAAAGGCCCTGAATAATTTGGATATATTTGATCTACAGAGGAACACAGAGAGAAACGGAGATGATGGGATCAGAGGAAAAATGCAGGTGATTTATATTTAGAGATGGTCTACAGACGCTGCTTCTGGAGGTCACTGAGAAAGGAGACCTGCTAATTGACAAATGTTTGATAGAGACAAATTTCTCAATATGTGGAAATTCCTTCAGCTGGAGGTAAGATTGAAATTTTAAAAAATCATATGAGAAACTATTTGAAATATTTCATATGTGTAATGTTGATATAAAAACCAGTACATCTAATTGGGAGGGAAATGGAACTGAGCTCAACATAGTTATTGTTAATGATCAGTTAGATCATACCTTGGAGTATCCTAGAAGAGATCCTCCAAATCTACCCATGAGGGATTGTGTAACTTCTGTGCATGCTTGCATGGGATTATATTGATTCCTTTCATTGACATGGGAAGACATACATGAAAAGTGGGTAGTGGGATTCCCTAGACATGATTCCTGTAGATGTATATATATAGAGAAAAGTATGTTTTCTTACCTCTCTTAAAATTTTTCACACTCATTCTGCTATGATTTTAACCTAGCAATGTGTGCATTCAAGCTGTTTTTCTACTTATAAATCAGAATGAAATTCTTGGGCAAATGGATGTATCTGGAGGATATCATCCTTAGTGAGGTAACCCAATCACAAAAGAAGTCACTAGATATGCACTCACTGATAAGCAGATATTAGCCCCGAAACTTAGAATACCCAAGATACATTTTGCAAAACACAAGAAAACCAAGAAGGATGACCATCCTGTGGAGACTTCATTCCTCCTTAGAATAAGGAACAAAATACCCAGGAAAGGATATAGGTACAGAGACAAAATTTAGAGCTAAAATGAAAGGATGGACTATCCAGAGACTACCCCATCTGGGAATCCATCCCATCATCAGCCACCAAACCCATATACTAATGCACATGCCAGTAAGATTCTGCTGAAGGGACCCTGATATAGCGGCCTCTTATGAGGCTATGCCAGTGCCAGGCAAACACAGAAGTGAATGCTCACAGCTATTGGATGGAACACAGGGCCCCCAATGGAGGAGCTAGAGAAAGTACCCAAGGAGCTGAAAGGGGGCTGCAACCCTGTAGGTGGAACAACAATATGAACTAACCAGTACCCCCTGAGCTCAAGTCTCTAGCTGCATATGTAGCAGAAGATGGCCTAATCAGCCATCATTGGGAAGAGAGGCCCCTTGGTCTTGCAAACTTTATTTGACCCAGCACAGGGGAAGGCCAGGGCCAAGTAGTGGGAGTGGGTGGGTAGGGGTGCAGGGGAGGGGGTGGGGTATAGGGAACTTTCGGGATAGCATTTGAAATGTAAATTAAAAAAAATAATAAATAAATAAATAAATAAATAAATAAATAAATAAAAATAAATCAGTATCAGATAACAATGGTCATGGTTGATCAATGTTCCTTAGAAGTTAAACTAAACATTTAAGAAACAACTGAATAATACTAGTCCAGAAGATCTTGGAGTTGATTTCTCTATGACCTTGGCTTTGCACTTCCTCCAGTCTCTTTCACTTTAGAACATCATTAAATCAAGGGAAGCTCTTCTGCTGCTGTTATGTTTGTATATACTTTTTTTGTAGAAATGCTGGGACTTTTGGTCTTTAATCTTAGCCTTACAGCCTGACAGCTTTGAAATTATAGCAGAAAAGTTCACTGGGAGAGAGAGATAAATCATCATATCATCTGTATGAAGAAGACAATACATCATTATGGTAAACAAGATAAGCAAATGGGGTAGAGATGCGAGGGAAGGCATAATGGTAAAAGCATTGTAACCAAAGCAAAAATCCACAAAATAGAATAAGACTTTCTTTACTTTAGAGAAGTACACACACACACACACACACACACACACACACACACTTGTATAAGAGTATACACACAGAGAAACAGAGAAAGAGACATAGACAAAAGTGGAGACACAAAGAAATTTATATATGTGAGTTTTTGAAAATTTCAGATTTCTTTGATTATGAAATTACAATAGGGATATGAAGAAATGTAAAAATCACACACACATACCCACACATACACATAATACATTTTATATAATCACATACAAAGATATAGATTGTAAAAAAAATGTGTAATAAATATAATGAACTCCTTGAAGTACTTATCTCAATTTTACATTTGACTCATACTTTGATTTATTTGATCCGACATTTACATAACTCTAATATAAGGAGTAAAATGCAGGGCATAAAGAGTAAGAAGGATACAGAGTAACATTTTTATTCAAAAGTAGATAAGTTTAATATGATTTTATAAAGTTGATTGATTTTTTTCAGTCAAGAAGGATTCTGCACAGTTCAAGGCATTGGTGAGCACCACAATCTCTTCCAAAAGGATTAGCCAGACATAGGAATTCTCACAGAGGTCAGAAGACACTTTAAAACCTGTTACAGAAGACAGAGTAAAATAGAAGAGGACAGAAAATTTGTGCTACTACATTTATACTCCTTGGGTTTGGAAAAGTACACCAGAAGTATTAAGAAACACTATAGAATATGATACAGACAAGTGAGATCTATAGATGGCAGGGTGAAGAAAATATGATGGCTCTTTAAAGAAGCCAACTGACAAGAATTTTCATTTTCCCAAGGAACAAACAAGGAGTGAATTGACTAAAGTCATTTCCAGTCTCAAAAAAACAGTTATCAAAAAACTTATCATGAATACCAGGGTTTTATTTGGAAACCACCACAGCACTAATTAGTGTATAGCAGTAGAAAAAGAGACTAAACCAAGAATACTGATGGGCACAATATTATTGCCATAGTCAACACGTTTTAAAACCATGGTTTCAATATATGATATCTGTTATGTATTGCTGCCAACAAATGCTACTGTCAGACAAAGCTAATATTTGGGCAACTAATATATACGGTAAAAGCAGAATTGAACTTGAAGAAAATACTCCTGATAGACTTAGAAAGCTTAATGAATGTGATGTGAATGTTAGGAGTTAGAATTCTGTAAGCTATTTGCTGTAGATGGCATCTCCTCGCAGATATTTTACTCTTTGTGATCCTTTATTATGAGACAGCTAATCTGAGAGTCTATATACTCTGTCATCACCTATACACAGATTTCTAATATGGCCTGAGCCCACTTCCCAGTGCTAAGTTTAATCTTTCTGGAAGTCTTTGCTCTGAACTTTCCTCTTCTGGTATCAACACACAGTTACAATTTAATATCTTGAACACATATGTTGAAATCCAGAAGTTAGATTTGGGTCTCAGTTCTAGAATATAGGGAATTAACTCTGGATCAAGTGAAAATCATATTTCTACTTTGTCTTTCTATTAGTGACAGCTATAATAGTGACATGAAAGAGTCCTAGAAAAAGTTAAGAAGATAAGAAAGTGAGAAATTGTGCCCTTAATATGAATTGCATTATTCCCACATACTGATATAATTAGAAGTAATTGGAGTTAGAAATTCTCAGGCATAAAAGTTGCAATAACGTTAAAATACCTAGAGACTACATGCAGTATATAGGAAAAGTTCCAGTGTTTGTAAACATCTCCTAAACTTTGCTGTGTCTGCTGAAAAGAATATGAAATTATAGGCATCATTGAATTTTCTGTCAAGCACTTTTGATCATTTTTCTCTTGATTAATTTCCAAACATAAAAGTTGACTCACCCAAAGGGAATACCTACAAAACATCTCAAGAACCAGAATTCAAAAGAAAGAGCTCAAGAAAGTTGTTCCATCAAAATTGTACTCTATTTCCAATAACAGTAGCCCCAAGGGTATCAAATTATAAGCCAGGCAGCAGTAATGTCACTTGGCAGAATAGAACTAGCTTCCATCTGGAAATCTGTGCTACTGACATTGTTCCTTACTTAGAGTGGTAGCAGCAGCAATAATACCTTATCAGGTGAACTCTGCAGGAGAGACCTTGGCATTATTCCTAGAAAATTAGCCTTAAGGGTAATTCTTTTATGCCAGCAATTTTTCTTTCTTCTTTCTCTTATTGAGAATAGATTGTTTTATCACATAATATATTCTGATTATATTTTCCCCTCCCTTTACTCTTCCAAGTTCCTCACTACCTTTCCTTCCACCTGAATCCACTCCTTTTCTGTCCTTCATTAGAAAACAGACAGACTTGTAAGGGATAAAATTAAGTTAAACATGAAAAGAAACCTAACATATTGGAACAGGAAAACCCAAACAGAAGGGTGTCACAAGAGGTAGAAAAATTGGGTTTTACACTAGGATCTGATTAGTCTTCTAGGAATGGCAATAGAGAGTATAAACTATAGACGGGGATGCTTCAGGAGGTGGTCGGCTACATATCTGGGGTAGAGACTGGAGAATTTTGTTTGGAAGAATGGATGTAAGGTGAGTATCTCCAGTTAGCATATCTGCTTCTCTGGTAGTCTTAGCTTGTTCCCAGAGAATGCCTGCTAGAGTTTGTGGCTGGGACAAAGTGACGAGGGGGAAGAAGTTTGAAGGAGACCTGATATGCTGGAGGTGAGGGCAGAGAGCAAGGGGAGGTCATAAGAGATTTCTGCTATAGAGCTGAGAATGAGACTGAGTGGCTGGAACTTGAACAAAGGAGGGAGAGGTAAATATCTGCAGTTTACATACCTGTCCAATGATCAGAGTCAACCAAAGTAAGATACCTAGTATTCTTTTAATAGAAACCATTTTTGCTTCATCAATGAGATTCACTTTCTGTTTCTGGCAATAAAGAACCTTTTCTAATATGTTCATTCATTATCAGTCTGTAGCAATTAAAGTGGTATTTTCCGTAGGTGCACATGTGAAAAAAATGAATACATAAAGAGAACTTGAGAAAAGATGAAACCATTCAATTAGGATGTAGCAGCTCATTCCAACTGACAAAACTGTCTAAAGAATATGCCCCTCCCACTTCCTCCTACCCTCTCTCTCTTTGTGTCTTTTTTTTTTTTAACTAGTTGTTTCGTTTTATTTATTTATTTATTTAATCATTTTATTTGTTTACATTTCAAATGTTATCTCCCTTCCCGGTCTCCCCTCCTTGACCTCCTACAACATCCCTCTCCCCTTTGCCTTTAAAAAGGTGCTCCCCCAACCACCCAACCACTCCTGCCTCACCCCTCTATCATCCCCCTTCTCGTGGTCATCAAGCCTCCACAGAACCAAGTGTCTCTCTCCCTCTAATTCCAGATAAGGCAGTCCTCTGCTACATATGTAATAGAAGCCATAGATCAGTCAGGTCCATGTATACTCCTTTATTATTATTATTGGTTATTTTATTTGTTTATATTTAAATTGTTGCCACCCTTCCCGGTTTCTCCTCTGCAAGCCCCCTATTCTACCATCTCTCCCCCTGCCTCTGTGAGGATGCTCCCCCCAGTCAACTTACCCACTCCCACCTGACCATCCTAGCAGCCTTTTTTTTAAACAATTTTTTTATTAGATATTTTCTTCATTTACATTTCTTTTTAAAATTTTTTTATTTATTATTTTCTTTATTTACATTTCAAATGGTATCCCGAAAGTTCCCTATACCCCCACCTCCCTCCCCTACCCACCCACTCCCACTACTTGGCCCAGGCGGTCCCTTGTGCTGGGTCATATAAAGTTTGCAAGAAAAAGGGGCCTTGAAAGGAGAGTCAACATAATATTCCACAGCTTAACAGGTGGATAGTAATATTTCTCACTTTCTAAGAAAGTTCTGATACATTTATAACCTAAATTTAAAACCAATTTTATCATCCCCATTAACACAGAGTTAATAAACTAGAATCCACTTGGATTTGCTACATTCTGGAATAGCAGATGGCACTAAGACTTAGTTCTTTATCTACACTCCCAACAGGGTTTATGTTATCAATATAAACAATTCCTTTCCATTTTTTGTTGTTTAAGAAAGACGATATTAACAATCTATACTGATTATAATTTCCCTAGGAGATTTCTATGGCTTTAATATGAAATGTGGCATACAATCTCTAGTATTTCAGTGGTTGAGTACGTACCCACAGCTGGTATGACTGTTGTGAAGGTTCTTGTACCTTTAGGTTCTAGAAACTTCATGTCATATGTAGGACATGAAGGGCTAGACTTGAAGAACATACATTGACCCTGAGTCCTTACAGTTCCTAAGTTCCTGATCTTTGGAGATCCTAGGATCCTTGTGTGTGGATTCAATCATTACAATGAATATGCCCCAGCTACCAGTCTATCCTTGTGTCCCCTGAGACCTTGAGCCCTCCAGTAAGTTGTTCTGTTCAGTGTTTTGTCATAGAGATGAGAAAAGTAAGGATTGCACAATTGCTATCTTCTCGGGGAAGATAAAATGAGTTTCTATCCATTTTTTTTCTAAATAATACTGATTTATTCTTTCAAGAAAATTAAAATGTTAAGAGAGCACTTGTTAAAAGTTAGCTTGACTAACAAATAAGCATGACAGAGAAAGAAATGTCAAATACACATGCATTTTTTTTCCCAAGAAAATGGAAAACTAAAATGAAGGTCATCATAAAATTACATAGTAAAACAGTTTCCTATACCCTCCCCCCGCCCTGCTCCCCTACTCCCCACTACCAATTCTTGTATTGGGGCATATAAAGTTTGCAAGACCTAAGGGCCTCTCTTCCCAGTGATGGCCAAATAGGCCATCTTCTGCTACATATGCAGCTAGAGACACGAGCTCTGGGGGTACTGGTTAGTTCATATTGTTGTTCCATCTATAGGGTTGCAAACCCCTTCAGCACCTTGGGTTCTTTCTCTAGCTCCTCCATTGGGGACCCTGTGTTCCATCCTATAGATGACTATGAGCATCCACTTCTGTATTTGCCAGGCACTGGCACAGCCTCATACCAGACAGCTATATCAGGTTCCCTTCAGCAAAATCTTGCTTATATATGCAATAGTGTCTGTGTTTGGTGGCTGATGATGGGATGGATCACCGGGTGGGGTAGTCTCTGGATAGTCAGTCCATCCTTTCATCTTAGCTCCAACCTTTGTCTCTGTAACTCCTTTCATGGGTATTTTGTTCCCTATTCTAAGGAGTAATGAATTATCCACATGTTGGTCTTCCTTCTTCTTGTTTTTCTTGTGTTTTGCAAATTGTATCTTGGGTGTTCTAAGTTTCTGGGCTAATATCCNCTTATCAGTGAGTGCATATCTAGTGACTTCAAACTTTATATGTCCCAGTACAGGGCCAAGAAGTGGGAGTGGGTGGGTGGGGAGCAGGGCGGGGGAGGGGATGAAGACTTTTGGGATAGCATTTGAAATGTAAATGAAGAAAATATCTAATAAAAAAAATAACACTTGCCCTACTCAGGGCTCAGGCCCTTACCCTCCTGTCCTGCTGCTTCAGAGAAGATGGTGTGACCAGAGCACAAGCTTAAGTAAAGACCCTTGTGATTTGACAATGGAAAACAAAACAAAACAAAACAAAACAAAAAACCTGTGTAAGTTTAGTATCTCTAAATGCCATTTTCTCCTTTAAAGACACTCTGGGTCTTATCTTTGCCATTACCTTTTTAAAACTTAAACTTGATTTGAAACACTTCTATAGAAAATCATTCATTTGGAATGGAATTGTTTGTTTTTTTATTTTTTTTAACTTTTATACTTTTAATCATCTTGCAATGATAATCACATAGCTAGATTAAAGTAGATACTCAAATGAACACTTGCCCAATCCCCAAATCTATGAATCTCAGTAAGTTTCTATAAACTTGGAATGGCTATTCTATAGCCATGGAGTTTTGCCTGATGTTCTACACATAAATTACTAATTCCTTCTTATGGACTTATCCACCATGCACACACAAATACTACAATGAAAATCAAACTCGAAAAACAATTAGCTTCATGTCTTTTTTCGTGACTTGTTTCCTTTGCCTTTGCAATACTTCCTTGTCTAACACATACATACACACACACACACACACACACACACACACACACACACACACACACATATGAGTACATTGTAGGCTAATACTCACATGTGAGAGAAAACATGATGCTTTTTACCTTTGGATTATAGATGACTTAATTTAATATTATAGATTTTAAATCTGTATATTTTCCTTTAAATTTCATCATTTTGTTTTACAGATATATAATATTTCTAATTTGTGAATGCTCCACAGTTTACTTATCCATTCATCTTTTGATAGATTTATTTTCTACCTAACATGCAATATAAAATTATTAATGGCTATGCTAATGAGGAAGACAATGACTTATGTGCTTATTTGTGAGGAAATAAACTCTTTCATTTTAGTCTTTGACCTTACACAGTTACCCTCTAAGATCTTAACATCACTGGATATTTAAAACCAAAATTTAACTACCTGACAAATGAAGCTTGTCATTTCATTAAATGTTAAGCTTCCTTAATAATGAAACAAAATTATGACATTAAAAAAAATGTGTCAATGTAAAGAAAACGGTAGAGTTTTTTCCTGTCACACTTAAAAAAACTATAATCCTTAAGAACTTTCAAATGGAGAAGGGTTCAATGCTAGATAATTTTAGAGAGTAGAACACAGTGTAGACCCATGGGTACTACCCTAAGTAGTTCTAGAAATGCTCCTATCCTCCAAGATATTTATCAGTTTCTGGAAATAATTTTGGTCTTAACATTGACAGAAAAAAATTATATTGTTCACCACCTTTCCATGCACAGAATTCATCCTTACACCATAACAAATCATACCAAGCACAAAAGCTTAACAGTGAAGTTTGAAGAACTTTCTGGTAAAAGTTTCTAGAATTATACATAATGACTCTGTTTCCAAATCTACCTGAACAAAACATATTTTTCCTAATGTTCATGAAGTTTTCTCTGAAGAAATCATAAGATAATTTTCTAATATGGGCATTTATATATCAAATCAAAATAATAATAATGATTATGAATAATTTTATTTCATCCAGATTTTACTTAAATGCATTTTTCTCATTATTAGCTTTTATTTCAGGCAAAAGCACCAAATTATGGTATTATTTTCTCATTTTATAAAGAGGACAGCGGCATGCTTCCATTTCTGTAGTGTTATAAAGAAATCAACTGTAATATTCAGAATGACCAAAAAGGACTAGCAGAACTGACTTGCATAGTTCTTGCCATCATGACTGTTTAGATGGGATAATATGAGCACTCAAACTCTATGCTATTGAAGTTGGAAAAGGCTAAGGAGTAGTGATAATGTTCTACTTAATCGCTGATGTGAAAGGATGCATAATAATGTATTATTTTTCTCAGAATTTCTTGCTGATTTGGTTAATTTCAGAAATGTTTGGGTTACAGCTGCAAAGACAACCTTTCAGAGAAGACACAGGAAAATGCTGATATAAACAACTTGGAGTGTTTCTCATCAACTATATATGGAAGTTTTGCTGTAGATGCCCTTCAGTTAGTCCCAAAGAGCCACATCATCTCTTTAGATGCAGGTGAAAATAATGACGAAACAAATAAGAGATGGCTAAGTTTGACAATTTTATCATACTATATAGGATTACACTTTAACTTGGAGATGACCACAGAAAAAGGAACTCAAGGTCTGAAAACCTGAGGTAACCACAAACATGACTTGTAAGACATAGATCTTCAACCATAATGTCATTCTTCCAACAACAAAAATACTTGGGAAAGTGAACACTTCCCGGTTCAAACCTCCAAGTTCTAACATAGCCCATATAATGCCCTGAGTTTTAACTGGGGAGGCTCTGAGGAGGACATTCAGGCAAGCCTTTCCTGACCTAAGGAGACTGAAAAATAATAAGTATATTTAGGAAAAACCACTGAGAATGTCACAAGAGAAAACAAAAGATTAGCTAACGACATCACTAGTAACCCTAAAATAAAACTAAAATCTTAGGTATCTACAGAATTATCAAAGAAATCCAGAATACAAGCAATTTCCATGGTTCAAACATCCATTATTTTTGTGTGATTTAACTATCTTACAATCTTAATTCACAGAAATATGAACAAACACACATCCATATACTGACTCAGAACAAACCTAATCACAACAACAAAAATACATTTTTACTACTCTACCGATAATTCACAACTGGCTTTGCAATAGATATACATTCACATAACAATTTTAAACATGACCAAGGGATAACTGAATACCAACTTGGCCAGCTTATTAAGCAGGAACTTTGTAATTGGCAGAACTTCTATAGCATCCGTGTACAAGTAATCTTTGTGTGATATGTAAACATTTTAAAGCTTTTAAGGTTATAGCAAATATCACAGGTACGTAAAAATTAAGGATGTGATTACTCACTGACCAAATTAAATAGAATCAAGAAAACTCTGTCACAGTTGAATCATTTAAAACCATAATCAAATTTAAAAGACATGTATGTCTCAGTTATACTTTCCTTTGTTTTTAAACTGCCAGAACTGAAGGCAATTTAAGGACATGCATGGTAGGTAATTAGTGGATATTAGCCCTCCCTCACCAAAAAGTACAGAATACCCAAGATATAGTCCACAGAACTCAAAAAGTCAACAAGATGAAGGGCCAAAGTGAAGATGTCTCAGTCCCACTTGGAAGGGAGAAGAAAGTAATTACAAGTGGGGAGGTAGGGAGGGACCTAGGAGGGAAAGTAGATGGGGGAGTGGGGGGAGGTTGGGAGTGCAGAGAGGAAAACTTAATCTGTATGATATTGGGTGAGGGAAAAGGGCTGAAGCCATGAGGACCAGCAGAAAGAATGGAAACAGGCAACTTCCTGAGGTAGGGGGTTGAGGGAACCCTGCAAAATGCACCAGAGACCTGGTAGGTGAGAGACTCTCAGGACTCAAAGGGAGAGACCTTAGATGAAATTCCTGACAGTTGAGAGAGGGACATTATAGAGCCTGCCTCCCACAGTCAAAACTCTGACCCATAATTGTCCCTGTCTGAAAGAAGTACAGGGACAGAAATGAAGTGGATCCTGAGGATAAGAAGGTCTAGTGACAGGCCCAAAGTAGAATCCAGCTCAAAGAGAGGTCCTAAGGCCTGACACTATTACTGAGGCTATGGAGCACTCACAAAAAGGACCTAACATGACCGCACTCCAGAAGACCCAACAAGCAGCTGAAAGAGTCAGATGCAAATACTTGCACCCAACCAATGGACAGAAGCTGCTGACTCCTGTGGTTGAATTAGGGAAAGGCTGGAAGAAGCTGAGGAGGAGGGCTACCCTGTAGGAAGACTGCAGTCTCAATTCATCTGGATCCCCAAGATCTCTCAAACACTGAACCACCAACCAGGGAGCATACACCAGCTGATATGAGGTCCCTAACACATATAAAGGAGAAGACTGCTGGGTCTGTGTTCAATCAGAGATGATATAGCTAACTTTCAAGAGACTGGAGGTCTCAGGGAATTTAGAGGTCAGGTGGGGTGGATGTGGGGGTGGCGAGTGGGGAGTGGGGAGTAGGGGTTTCCTCATGGAGATAGGGGGTGGGGAAGAGGTATGGAATGTGAAACAGTCAGGGTGGACAAAGGGGGAAAATAAAATCTGGAGTGTAAATAAAAAACAATATCACATCTCTAAATGTAATTGTATTTAAGTATGAAGAAACAGCATGATGGTCCTCAAAGAAGAAATGTCATGAAGTACTACATTTCTGGGTAGTATTTATTTGGAAAAAAAAGTTGTGAACAAAATGAAAGAAAACAATTGTGTGATGAAGGCAGCAGCATCCATAGAGGTCCACACCCTTCCTCTGAACCTAACTGAGTCCAAGTGGAATGAAGATTTTCAAGTGAGAGCTAGTAACTGTATTATTACAAAAGATAGAATGCTTTAAGAGATTGCATAATTATTTAGGTGGTACCATGATATAACATGTGACATCATTTACACTAACTGGTTTGTTTATATAACTGTGTTATAATGTGATAGCAATTGATTTGTTGTTATTTTACTTAAGCAAACATATAAATAATGTATTAGGTAAGAAAACCTACACAATAAGTATTGACAATGTAGAATGATAACAGCAATAAAGACTTTATTTCAAAAAAGCCTGAAAAGAAAAAAGTGGGGAATAGGTTAGTCAAAAAATTTTTGCTTTCCTTATATACACTAAATAAAAAATGCACATACTTATTGTCAGAATAAAACTAAATTATAGTTGTTAAAATCAATTTCTTACACAGAATGTAAAATTTCATATTTTTAGGTGTTATTGCTTTTAAGTGATACAATCTCTAAGGGAAACCATGATTTCCTTTGATGCAAATAATCACTACTAAAAATTTTCACTGTAGATTATATCTTGAAAGACTCCCAATACAAAAAAATGCCTTTAAAGAATATCCTATTTTTTTTATAAGATTCCAAAACCAAAGATGAGCCCAGAAGGTTTTTGTCTTCTCCCAACTTACTACAATTATGATGTGAAAACCCTCAGGCTACAAATCACTGCAGTGTGGTATCAAAAGGAAAAGAAAAAAAGAGAGAGGGAAAAAAACCACAAGGTTGAAACCACACTAAGTTGAAAGTGTCTGTGGACAAGAAGATTCATGATGTATCAAAAAACTGAAAAACAAACTACAATAAAATAACAACACAAACCCCAAGTGATTTCTGGATTATTCTAAGTGAATTTTTCCTGATAAGTAGCTATGGGGGGGGGGGAACACTCTTACCCTCAAAAAGCAAGTATAACCTGAAGAAAATGTTAATTATGGTGACAGAAGCTACTGTTTTAATTCATTGTTCCAAAATTGCCAAATGAACAAAGCATGATGGTATCCTGTTTTAGATATGTGATTTCTTTAGAAGCAATCTGAATAGAAGGGGGTATTGGTAGCATTGTTAATTCTATCAAAGTGCTGCTTGGCACAGCTCAAATGAAGTAGATAAACACATTCAAATAATCCTACAAGCAAGGGCCTCCTGCAGCTCTTTGAGCTTTCTGAAGTGGTGGTGGTGACAGAGCATAATTCACTGACTCTCTGGAGTGTCATAGTTTAATGGCATTTCACAGCCATGGTGCATCACATTACATTATGCTCTCAGTGTCACCACATAAGCCACAGTACCATAAAGTGATAACATTGTATAATGAGACATACAAACCCAATGTAATGTGACATACAAGAAAATCAATGCAGCATATCACTAAAAGTATCCCTCTTTGGAAAGGGGGTACCTATGGGTATTTCAAATGAATTTACAGATCATTCATTTCGTACATAATTTTACTTTATTTAATTTCTGTGCATCTGCAAGCTTCCATAGAGAAATCTCATGTTGAATTTGCAAGCTGTGCAACTGCACAACCATGCTTCTTCTCCAGAGGAAGCCATGTAGTAAAATGCAAATGTGTAAAATAAAATATTTGAAGGAATTTAAAGCAGGACAACTATGACTTTTTTAGAAAGAATATCCTCCTTGCAATTATTGTGTAAAGGGCCCCAGATTCCTTAAATTAACTGGCAACATCATAGCATCTCTACACTGAAAATGAAAGCATCTTGAAAATAAAGAAATGGCCATTGTAAAAGGACTAAAAGGCAGAATTCATCATGAAAGGCAATGTTGAGTGTATATAGCACATGGAGTGTTGGGTGGAATTAGACACTAAAGTAAGACTTCCCTTGGGAGTACATACAGTCTATTACAGGAGAAAAAACAACCCCAGCTAAGAAAGCCAAGAACCAAGTTCTGATAAGACCTGTACCTCCAGGGTAGGTAGGGGAGTGGGGGGTAGGGTATAGGGGACTTTGGGGATAGCATTTAAAATGTAAATGAAGTAAATACCTAATAAAAATTGGAAAAATAAAGAACTGCACCTCCAGTATCAAGCCACTGGCATTACTAACTTTGTATTTTATACAAGAAGCATAATAATGCACTCAAAAACGTATTAGTGAGCCCTACAACATACCAATGGAATCAAGAAAAAGGAGGTACGAATAACAAATACTTAAGGCATCTGAGAGTCTGTCTAGGCAGGGTGAATTCTGAACAAGAATCTGAAGTTCAAGGTAGAACTTCAGAACACATTCCAACTATCACTGTGTTGACTGAAGGTGTATATATATACATACACACACACACACACACACACACACACACACACACACACACACACATATATATATATATATATATATATATATATA
>NC_034608.1:24619074-24662640 GCF_900095145.1 Mus pahari | reverse complement strand
ATATATATATATATATATATATATATATAATTTCATTCCTGCATAATTTTACTGCATTTAATTTCTATGCATCTGTAAGCTACTAGAGAAAAATCTAATTTATCTATATCTATATCTATTGATATAGATATATCACACAAACACACACATTTTGCAGCATTGCTCTCAAGACATGTTCAAAGAAATTTAGGATATTCGATGTTAAGTGGTATCAAAGTATAATGGAAGGAAACCTTCCAAAAGGCTCTGATTTACATTTTTAAAAGTTCAGAACTCCACCTTGTGCACTGGAGAGAAGACTGTGTCTCAGGGTGCAACATCTTTGACTCTATGTAACTTGAGTTTCAAGATGACCCCCAATGGATCAATGGTAATATCTTGGGATGTGTGGAGACCACACCAAGAATTTAAACCTAGTTTATTATGATTCTTTCAATATGAAACTTGGGAGATAAAATAGGAAAATTTCAGAGTTTGCTTAGAAGCCATGTTAGACATGTAGGAATGGAACTTAGGTATTGTTTCAGTTGTTTTATCACTAATTTTCATCACTGTCTTTTTAACTCTTATTATTGTAGAACAAGGCATACAAAATGAGACCTAGTAACCAAATGAGTTTTTAGTTACTAGTGAAGCCTTCTAAAATATAAGCATAATGTTAAATAACAACAATAAAGTTTCCCATTTTGTATGATTAAACTTTTCATAATTTATTTATTCATTTTTAAAATTTTTGAAATACAAGTTGTCTTCCAACATACAACAATCATCCTGCCCCAGCGTCCAAGTCTGGGAATTATAGGCATGTACCACTGTAACTGACTTACTTTCTGCACATTAGATGGCATTTTTGCATTTCTCCCTCTTCTTAGCTGCTGAAAACCAATTCTAATCTCTGCTTAAATAACTTTGACTATGTTAGTTAGATAGCTCATACAGCCAATCATACAATATTGATGTTTCCATGATACTCTGTTTTACTTAGCATAATGCAAGGTTCACTCATGCTGTCATATCTGATGGGATCCTCTTCTTTTAATGACACATTATTATGTTTTATGTATTTAAGTGAAATTTTAGGTGTTGTATAAAGAAGCCACCATTATGCAAAATTTAGTAACACTTTTCAATTATTTTTAGAAATTCACATCTCTATTTCTTAGTAATTAAAAAATATATATTAAGGATAATATAAATTTTATTAGTTTTTTCTATAACTAATTTTCAACATACTTTTCAAATATTTTAATTTTCAACTTTAATTACGTAGGCATTCAGTTTTTATCTGCTGTCCAAATCCTGTTAGTCTGTATTTGAGTGTATTGTTTGAATGGTCTGTTTAACAACTAGTCTCCAATTAGTAATTTCAAATTGAATTACCTTTGAATTTCAAACATAAAATTGAAATAACAATAGAATTGTATAATCTTATATATTTTTGCAATTATGACAAAATTACATATCTTCTTTGCCTATAACACTTATATTGAAATGCCAAAATCAAGGAGATTGATCAACAAATATAACATGTTAAAAGTAAGCTGTTTTTATGGTCAAGTCCCAGGAAGACATCATAAATCTCAGGTTTTTCACAAGGTCTGTAGCATAGGACAGTTCTAGATGTTTACATGATATTTCATCACTAATAAACAGTTACTCCTCTATGCAAAAGATAGGCTTAAGAGTTCTACTTTAATCAATGCCACACAGAAGGTAACATTTTTTTAAGCCATTCCTTTCCAGCTCTCTTCTGCTCTGCATCTCTAAGAGCAAGAACAAGTCCCTTTCTTATACCTTCCAGTGAACATCCACAGCCCTTCTGCAAGGAGAGACATTTAGGAAGGAGACAGTCACCAGTAGCATTAAAGCATCTCATTTTGTAAAACTGACCGTCATGTGACTGTATCTCCCTTCTATATCACCAAGAAGTAGCCAGTGAAATTTTAAAGAGCATCTTTCCATTGCTGACAGGTGCTTGCATCCACCTGTTCCCCAAGGGCATAAAGGAGTTAAAAAATAATTATTCCCATTTTTTATTATTAGATATTTTCTTCATTTACATTTCAAATGCTATCCCCTTTCCTAGTTTCCTCTCCAAAAGTCCCTTACACCCTCCCCCGCCCTGCTCCCCAACCTACCCACTCCTGCTTCCTGGCCCTGGTGTTCCCCTGTACTGGGGCATAGAATCTTCACAAGACCAAGAGCCTCTTCTCCCATTCTGGCCGACTAGGCCATCCTCTGCTACATATGCAATTAGAAACACCAGCTCTGGAGGGTACTGGTTAGTTCATATTGTTGTTCCTCCTATAGGGTTGCGGACCTTTGAGCTCCTTGGGTACTTTCTCTAGCTTCTTCATTGGGGGGCCCTGTGTTCCATCCTATAGATGACTGTGAGCATCCACTTCTGTATTTGCCAGGTGCTGGCATAGCTTCACAAGAGATAGCTATATCAGGGTCCTGACAGCAAAATCTTGCTGGCATATGCAATAGTATCTGGGTTTGATGGTTGTTTATGGGATGGATATGTGGGTGGGGCAGTCTCTGGATGGTCCTTCCTTCTGTCTCAGCTCCAAACTCATTTTTTTTTTTCTTAAGCAAGCACTGAAAAGGAACAGAAATAGCTCCTCCTCTCTACACTAATTTATAATGGGATTTTCTTGAGTGTGTATATATGACTGGTGGCCTAAGATTCCTGGCATCATTCTTGGCATAACTTTTTATTTTTCATGGCAATGTATCAGCACTATATTAGCCATTAGTTGAAAAACTTAGGAATACTTTGGGAAGGTTTTTGCTGTTTACCTACTCACTATATTTGTATTTTAGAGATCAATGTGATTTCAGAAAAACTGATTATTTTACTAAAATTAACATTATTATATATGGTATTTTACTTTCTTTCTTAATTAGTTTTTGAACAAAAGGTCCCATACTAGTCTGGAACACCCTATAAAGCCCAGGATGCCTTCAAACTCCTAGCAATACCTCTTGCCTAAAAATCATAAGTGCTTAGATTTTTGGGTGTAGGCAATCATACTAGCCTCTTTTTGGATTTTTAAAAACAACCATCTCTAATAGTAGATTTATTTATTTATTTATTTATTTATTTATTTATTTATTTATTTATTTTACGTGGTCTTTATAAAAGCAAAGATTGCTCTACAATTGTGCCTCCAAAGTAAGGTGATTTGAAAGTCACCATCAGTTTTTGCCATTTGAAATACTGTAAGATTTGAGACATTCTGAAGTTTTCCTCACATGCCTGGAAATACCATGCCAAACTTTAACCAATTCTTCAACTATGCAAACTGCACAAATGAAAACTTGTCTAAATATTTCAGACTTGATGGGGTAAATACTTTGTATGTAATGGTCAATCAGAACAAGAAAACCAGTTTTGCCTAAATAGTTTTAATGGCCTAATTTTTGTCCTTAAATAGACAAAGCTACTTTGTGAGAACAAAGCTCCACTTAAAAGTATTTTTAAATAAGAATGAAGTTATCTGCTTTTCACAAGGCTCTGAATCCTCATTACCCACCATAAGTAACCTTTAACAAGCTCTCTGTGGACACAACCACTCATTCATCACATCATTCAATGTACTTGACCTCATTCTGCTGAAACAAAAATCACCCTAAACATTTATGTGGCTTTTACTTTTATTTTAAATTGCAGATCAAGCGATTTAAAAAGAAGAAGAAAGTTACACCATGTTCTGATATCATTGTCTAGATGGGTGACTTTCAGGAGACAAATAGATGCTCTATGCATGTAATTGTAAGAGGTTTTCACGTAACTTTTATTCACTTAGTGTTAAAACTAATGAATGTAACCATCATCATATTCGGGTGTGCAGCAAAGGGAGAGAGAAACTCTCAGAAGCATTGCTTGCTAAAAGGATGAAGCATCTTTATATCCATTCTAAATGAAATGAGTAAGGAAAAGGAAGACCAGATTCTGGCACAGAAAGATATTCTGAACTCACATCTTTGAAGCAGATGTCGAGGATATTTATTGCTAAAAAGAAAACATTTTGATAGACATTGAACACAAAAGCAAAATCAAATGCTATATTATTTTTAACCATACTGGACTATGTAATAAGCCTCCCCTTCTTATGTTTGAAACTTTGTTTTTATATGATGACAGTGACATTTTATATATTTAGCCCACAGTTTTAACAGCTCCTAAATATTCATAATGCTAATTTTAAGTCACGGCATGACTTGTTAATTCCTATAACTCTGCCAAACCTTGATAAATTGGGCTAAATTTGAACCAGATTTTCTAAGCTTTGTAGAGACATATTAATTCAATATTATTACTGTCAAGCATAAAATATGTTTTAAAGTTCTGCATCACATCGCACCACTTCACAGCTGAACTGGCACTTAAAGTGACTGACTTATCTTCCATTGAAATAGCAAATAACGTTTTCTATTGTTCTTGTGTTTCATGGTGTTCATTCTTTGGACAATGATGCAGAACAGGGATCAAGAAAAAGGGAAATTAACAAAGTTAAGTAGCTTGGACAGTTAATGGATCTGAATGAAAGTAAAGAATCATGTTTCACAGAATTTAGACCTGTCAAAAATAAGAAGCTAATTGTAGGCCAGCTGAATGATTAAAAATTGGTAAATCACTATATATGACCATACCATAAAATGTTTCCTTTTGTAGGGACATTTCAAAGGAAATAAATGTAATTCATTAGTTCTTGTAATTTACTGAGTATTAAAATATATCAATATCTTACCAAGATAATCATATTTTCAAAATCTGGAAATTCTCTTGTGTCACCATCTTTGAGTATCAATTAAATGAATACAAATGGCATGAATATTTTTTTAGTAAAATATCCCTCATGTATTTTTTATCCTTTGTTGACCCAAATATATAAATGGCTGATTCTATGTGAAGTTCTTTCTATACATGAAACTTTGCTTACTCAGCTGGATCTGAACTTTTGGTTTGGAAAGGCTGCACTCTCTTTTGTAATTTTCATTTCCCCTTTTTCTGGTCTTGTATTGCATGAACTGATTCCATCTTGGAATAAAGACAAGAAAGTTCCATTGACCATACTTCGCCGTTTTGCTACCATTCCATCTCACCTCTTCTTTAGAACAAAAGTTTTTTGAAAATTTCTTTTTGCATTTTTTCAAATTCCTTTGCAATGTATAAACATTTTCTACATAGTGGCTGTTTTTAAAATGTGTTTGCTTCTTCAGGAAAAGAGGCTTTATTTTTAGCACAGCCTTCTCCAGAGGCAAAAATCTAAGAACAGTCTAGAGTTCCCCTCTATTATCGAAATCACTTCTTGCATCCTCTAGATGGCCCACTCCAGAGTTGTACACAGGATTTTTATAATCCATGAAACAACATTTATATACCATTTTCATTAAAATATATAGTTATATTAAGATTCATTCTTGAAGTTTTATAATCTCTAGGTTTTGACTAACTTATGAAGAGACATATCCATCATTTTAGCCTCAGATTAAATGTTTCAATCTAATAAGATAGATTTATGCTTAATTACAACCACTGAATTTATTAATGTTTTTATACTTTTATCTTTATCATAAATTTTAAATAATTTAAAGTATTCTAAATCACCTACTATACATTATTCTTCTTAGCATAACTAATAAGGTTGCTAAGCAATTTTCAATGGGTAGCCAATTCTTAATGTGACCTTTGCTCAATGGTTCAATTAATTACCAGTTAGTTCCCCCTCTCAATTAAAAAGATCACTTATTTTTGGCTTTTAAGATGCTATATTATGATGGTTAATCATTTATACTTTATTCATTGTGAAGTTAATACATCTATACAATAAAATCTGGTCATACCCACCTTCATTTTACCCTCTACACTCTCCTAAATTCACTTTGTATCTCAATGAAAACTACATGTTATATTTCAAATAACTCAGAAAGTTTTACTAGGGCTATTAACTTGTTAATGGGTATGGGACCATACAGTGGCTCACGAAAAACCTATCAGTGGTCCAACCTTTCTGAAAGAATGATTATTCAGTTTTTAACAGCTATCAATAGGTTGTCAGTTAGGAATGGGGATTTGTGGAACTCTTCCTTGATTCTTCATGGTTCATTCTGATTATTATCCTGATTGTTTTTAGAGTTGTCCTGGGTATATCAATGAAGGATTCTCTAAGGATTGGTTAACTGGAAAAAACATTCTAATTGTGATTGGTGACATCTAGAGACTTGTAAAGCTCATTGAGTTTGCTAAGAATCAGACTTGGGTTCTTTGACAGATCCATACACATTTTAAACTAATGAGCCATCACTACAGCTTTCTAGACATGTATATTTATTCTCATTCACTGATTATCCTCTCATGATAAACTCTTTTAACTAACAGTTTAACCTTGCTTGGGCTTTGATATGTTTTTGTACCAAATTCTAGCTATATGCAATCAAACATTTCATATTATCTGGAAGATTCTAAATATTAGGTAATATCATCTTTGATTTTTATGGGGATTCAATTTTCAGTACAAAATAGATGAATATACTTATTTCTATCTATAAGTTCAGGAAACTACATGTAAAGAAATTAGAGGATTATGTAAGATAATGAGAAAATAATGAAACATTCTAAGAATTTGGAGATCCAAGTAGTTAATCTGCCGTGACTTATGTAATTTTGTTTTATTCTTAACATATTTCAGGTTCTGAGAAAGACTATAACAGAATCATCCATGAATATAACAAATATTGATAAAAATCAAGAAATGTCATTCTTTTAGAAAAGGCAAAATAAAACAGAAACCCTATGCACAGTAAGCATTTGTCCCTTACTATTTCCACTATCTACACTAGTCTCATGGAAAGCTTAGATCCCTGACTTTCCTCATCTACCATAACATATCTACTTTTTTCACCCTGGCAATATCCATCCATACCTGGCAATAAGGACTGCTAGCACACAATCGTAGTTAAATGCAGACCACATGGGGAGCAGAATGAAACATTTTTTTTCAAGTCTACCTAAGACAACTTCAACAGAGGCAATCTGGAAATGAGTCTGATATACAGCCTGCACCACAGAGGTAATACTACAGTGCTGACATGGTATAGAAGGATGACAACTAGAAAAATAGGGAAGATCAAAAGACTCATGATATAATATCAAAATATTCAGGACATTTATGAAATCATTACAGTGTAAAAATTATTATTTCAAAATAAATTAGAAAAGCAATCATCAATTTTCATCACTGTAATGATAAAACTACTAGAATTTTAACAAGAAGTTTAAAGCAATCACAATAAAAAAATAACAAAATGGGCAGTTACAAACATGCTTTAAGAGAATAAAGGCATGCAAAGTGACACCAATATAAAACAGAAACAACCACATATTCACTTTAGAACAGAAAACAAAAACTGAAGATAAAAAGCAATATGGATGTTGTCAACTGTGAAAGATGTCTCAGGAAGTAATCTAGTGTATGAAAGCAGATGATAGGTTACACTTGCTCTGAATGTCATTCAGAGATTCAACTAAGATGAACAAAGAATTGTACATCCTTATAGAATAAACAAAGTGTCCCATCTTTTGTATCATTTCAGCATCTGTTCTGAAGGTGGAAGAAATCAGGGTTGAAAATCTATTTGAAATATATCTGAAAATTCCATTATTTATTTGATTAATGTACACTTAGAGAACCATTACCTTAAATGTGATAAAATACAATGATCACATTTCAAGACATGCCATAAACACATCTGAGAAAAGTGAAGGAAAAGAAGAAATGCTGAAAATAGATATAATCATCATCTAACCTCACAGAAAAGTAGACTCAAAGACTGACGATTTCCCTTTAAAAATCATTGAAGCAAAGTATGAGCAGAAATTACTTCTAAAGTTTAAAATCAAAGGATCTAGGTCCCTACATATAAAAAGTGACTCATGGTCTATAAATTTCTTTCATCTTCATAGTCCTTGATTGGGTTAGTTTTTGAGAGATAGGCCCCATGATTAAAGCATCATCATTCATTAATTTTGCTAACCAGCATCTTCATGGGAACCAAAATATTTGTTTTAATATTTGTTCAGTTACAATGCTTATTTAAAAAGTGCACAATAAAAGAAAGCCACATTTATATATCAAAGTCTAACACCAGAAAATTATTTGTATCTATATTCTTATTTAGCTTTTAACAACATTAAATAGGACTAGGCTCTTTAAATCTATAAATTTAGGCCGTCCACTATTCACACTGAATGGTAATATGTTTCATATTATTCAATGATGATAAAAAGATAGCCTAAAATTTACATTGTGTCTTTATGTAATAATGAGTTTTTATTAAAATGTAGATTATTTGAGTTATTAAACATATGTATGATTTTTAAGTATGGGAGGAAGAAAAGCTGCTATTATTATCTCTTGTAAGTATCATTAAATTAACAGACACACTTATATACATCAGTAAAGTTGAAGGAGAGAAATATATCTCTATAGATGTGTAAGTGGGCTTCTATAATATCATCAAGAATTTCACTATTAAGCACATGGATGTAAGCTCTGCTTTCATCATTTTAGACATTTGTTGAATAAATTATAAACAAGTCCAAAATTAGCTTTATTATCAGTTAACTATATCTTCAATAGAAGATAATATATCTCAAATAAATACAATGTATTCAAAGCACTTGTCCAATGTATGATCTATACATAGCATTTTTCAAAGTACCAAAAGTTTACTATTATCAATTATAAGAATAACTATTCTCAATATGTTAGCTTACTTCTCCTTACTATGAAATAAGGCCCCCAAAAGGTACTTAATGTAGGAAGGATTTATTTTGGCTAGTGAATTCCAGAGATTGCGTTTTATCATGGTCACAATATATGGCACATGGCACTTGCTGGAAAAACTGTGACAAAGTTACTCATATCATTACTGTTGCTGTGACACAGGGGGCTCTAGACTGGCATGAGAGAAGTCTTGAAAGGCTTGTTCCTAGTAGCCTATGTATGCCATCTAGGCAGTCCATTTCCATAACATCTCAAAATGATACAAGCACCCAGAGAGCAAGTGTTGAAGCACATTACACAAACAATAATTACCCTTGAGGAAGTGAGTTATAGGGCATAGTGGGGGTATCAGCTAAATAAATCTTGATATCAAAAGGTCTACAAAACTTCAAGATTTAAGTTTTAAATACTGGTAAAGGTGAAACACACATATGCATGTCAAAAGGCGAACATGCAGTTTTAGTGTCGATGATATCACTGTTAGTAATGAGCCACTCAGGATGTTAGAGAGCAAACAGTATGGCGATCATCATATTTTCAAACAGTGGTTCCGGTAGCAAATAGAAGGAAGGTGATGAGTGACTCAGGAAAAGCAATTGAAAAGCTGTAAAGATTTCAAGAAAAGGAGGATGGTAAAAGTCTGACCTACAAAGAGGAAATGAGAAAAAAATAAGGACCCATATGAGAAGCAGTAATATATCTTTGAATACAAGTGAACAGATTCACCAAAAAGAATCTCACAGAACAGTAATAGAAAGCACAATGTGAAAACATCTTTTGAAATTGACATTTTACTACTATAGAACTTTGACCTTGAGGCACTTTAGAATTGTGTCCAACACCCTGATCATCTATCTTAGATTTTCTTGTATTTCACCTCTGTGCCAAACAATCTGCTTCCTGTCAAGGACAAAGGCAGCACCTTACTGAATAGCTAGGAAACAATATCTTAAGTGCCTTGTTACACAATATGTAAGGCTTACGTCTTTCCCAATGACTCAGTTAGTGTGATGGTCACTAATAGAAGTCCTTAATTTGTGACTGTATTAAAGGGAGTTTTTTTTTTTTTATTTCTGCAGCTGAAAGTCTGTGCATTGATGTCGTTCTTCAGGGATGCCACCCACATATGCTGCCTGCAATTTCTTATTATGTGCTTCACATAATGGAATGGGGCACTGGTTCATTTTTTCCAATAAATATCACTCAGAATGACCTTGAAAATACCTTTCTCCTTCAGATGTTCTTTTTCTAGCTCTAATCATTCATCAAAGGAGTCAGCATAATAATATTTATGTTGATTTGAAAAGTAGAAAGCAATGAATAAATAAGATATTCACATAAATGTATCCGTTGATATGGCTAATTACATTAAAGGATACATTACTGAGATAAACATAACTATAAATTAATGTATATATCTAAATTGATATACATGTACATACTCAATTATATTATCTAATATTCACTTAATTTCATTCTGACCAAACTATTTTCGGTGCTTTATGTGTGTGACATTTTTTTAAATCAAACTACTAAGAAGATAGTGTTATTACTGTCATTAAACATTGAATAAGATGAAGTGCAGAAGGTAAAATGACACAAAAAAGGCAGTTGCTTTTTTGATTAGATTACCCATCTAAAATTCATTTTCAAACTTAATTGATATTGTAACAGTGTTGCAAGAATGCTTTCAAAGGAGACTAGACCACAGTCCTTATGAGTATATCAGTGAAAATATTTTGACAATGAATTAGTAACTCTGAAAGCGGCATCCTGATGAAAGGATTGATAGGGTGATTTCAGTGAGAATGATCTTCATGGGCTAACACATTTGAATGTTTGGTCTCCAGTTGGTGAAACTATTTGTAAAAGATTAGGAAGTGTTGAAGGAAGTTAGTCACTAGAGGTGGGCTTTGAATTTTCAAAAGTCCAATCCATTCTCAGCCCTGACCCCATCTCTGAATTGTCTCTACATGACTTACATCATATCTGCCTGCTTGCTGCTACAGTCACCACCATGATGGTCATAGACTTTACCATCCTTTGACTCATGCACTCCAAATCAAATTATTTCTTTTATAAGATGTCTTGACATATTGTCTATTCACAGCACCAGAAAAATTACTAAGACAATTGGTTTTCTACTATCTTCTCATGTCTCTCTATGTGTCACATGTTGTTTCTTCCACCTTTTACAATGGCATGGTGTAACACACCCATCCTTATGATATGCTAGTGCCATGGCTTGCAAGCCTGAAGAATCAGGATTTAAATAAATTCTGTTATTCATAAATAATTATCCATCTTGGATCATCAGTTAGATCCATAAAAATGAGCTAGGATAATTGTGAATATAGTAAACTTGACATGAGATCCTTATTCATATCATGATGTGGGCTGCTGTGTACTCTAATGTCTATATATATTTGAAAATGCATATGTAATATGTATGTAAAAGGATATACACATATATGTGATCTTGATTACATGCACTGCTAGCACACACACACAAACACACACATGCATACGCACACACACACACATGCACACACACATACACACACAAACACACATTATATACCCCAATGCAGATGTTCCTTAAAGTTCTTTCATGAGTAGTTGTCTTATGGATTTAGTTTGTTATTTCTTATTCTTTCTTTCATTTATTCATAATTCTGCATTAAAGTGCATGAAAATTCTAGAATTCTACTTCCATCAATAGTAACAAACTAATATTAGCAATTAAATTAAATTTATGAAAACACCTGGAAAGTACTCTAATGCATGATTTACAGTTTTAGAGTTCTATAAAAACTTACAAATATAAACACAAAGCTATATGAACTTTGGAAAGTCTGAAAGTATAAATTGTAAATCATTGAAATTATGGGAAAAAATCTCTAACTCCCTCTCAAAACAAGCCTGAGGTATGCCTATACACAGATGAGAGTGATTTAATAAGCAAATAACAATCAATCTTGTATTGTACCTCGGAGGTCAAAACTTGACATGCAAGAGGCAAGATTTTGCCATGAGACATACTATGTTTGTTCTACATATTGTTTGCTTGTTCAGTACTGTAAAACTTTTGGAATAATCGCCTATGAAAGGTGTCAAAGACTGGCTTTAACACCACAGAGTAAACTGAGGCAGGTGGTGAAATATGCAGTCAGTGATCAGGATCACTGCTGATGGCGCCTGACAGGAGTTGGTGCTGATAGTAACTGACAGAGGCTGCTGCTGCAGGCAGCCTGTTGAAGTTAGGACTGCATCTTCCTACCAGAAATAAGACTCAGACTCAAAATATATTTAAAAATACCTTGATCATGTAACTAGTCTGTCTCTGAATAGATATAACTTAAAATATCCCATTTGTTTTAGTTTACACTTGACCACGTGGCTGGTTACCTGTGCTCATGTACCATCCATCTGTCATCATATATTCCCAGTGAGTCTTCTGCCTGGCTCTATCCCAGAATTCTTTCTCCTCCCGGATGCCCCACCTTCTATTTCCTGCATGAGCTATAGGTCACAGGCTTTTAAATTGACAAGTGATGCATCCATACACTACATAAGAGATCTTCTCTTCTGCAGCCAGCAATTAGAGAAAATAAAGGGGGATCAAATACACACACACATACACACACACACACACACACACACATACACACAGAGTGGTTAAAGCAAAAGTAAGATCCAGCCACATCCCTCATACAAATAAACGCACACATGTATACATACATACACACATACATACACATAAACAAACACACACATTCCCACACTGAATGTCTGGAGAAAAGCTCCAACAAGGAGGCCCCAAGCATTTCACACATGCACATTTATACATATACACACAATCACATATATACACATACTCATGTGTACACATACGCACATACACATATACACATTCACACATACACGTATACCTGGTGGATGGATAAAACAAAGTTCCAGCAACTTATTTTATTTCCCATTCCTTTTATATCCTAGTAAAATCTATTATATTCTATTTTTCTTCTAGTGAATGGTTATGAAAAATCAGTATGTTCCCTGATATCTTAATAAGAAATAACATTATGTAGTACAAGTAAAGAAAACAAATTATTCCCAAGAACCCATGTAGATTCATAAATAAGTAATTTGTTATAGATTATCAAAGTATGAGCAAGCAAAATAGTTTTTTTCAGCCAAACTGTAATACTGGCAGGCATTGATTTATAGTTAAAAAAATAAGACTATTTTATTATTTATCTTAAGACATAATATTATAAGAATCTTAAAAGAATCACAAATCTAAACTTTCATATAAAAACAATCAGTAATATCTATTTTAAATCTTCAGAATGTACATCTACTCATCAGTAATTTTTATTAAATCATATAGTGAAGCCAAAGGCAAAAATGGGTACAAGAAATCAATCATCACCAGTCTGGCTTCAGTGAGAGTCACATCAGCCAGTGCTGCCATTGTTCTTATTCCTTGCCCTTAAAATATCCCTAGCTCAACTGTTAAGGATATACCTTTCTGAATTTCAAATTGTTCCCTAAGATTTTCTATATCAGAGCTACTAGCAAAAACATGTTAACCTATGCTCACTAACAATATTATTTTTCCAAATTCTTTCTAAGGGTGGTGGTCAATGCTGACTATCTAAATTTCTAAGTTCTTTCCTAGGGTGGTGATTAAATCATTATTCTGCTCTAGTAGCAATGCCTGAAAGAGGCCAAACATGATTATTGTGAGTCACAGTGATACTGCCCAGTGAGGGGTTAGAAACCCCTTTAGAGTTTCGTTCAATAGATTAAGAATGATATGAGGGCAACAGATAGAGCAAAACTCCATAAGAGCATGAAGTCCTCTGGACTTGATGTCCTCAGGACCTTGCCTATCCAAGGCAAACACATTGTGGCTGAGCTAACCAGTGGAACACATTCCATGAGATCTACAGGCATTTGTCCTTCCTCAGCATGGCCATTGGCAATTGTCAACATTTAAAAATTAAGAGGTGCATTAAATTTGGCTTCCCACTAGTTTTCAGTAGGTTGAGGATTTTTCATGTCTGACAGTGTTTCTTTTATGTCAGTTCTGACTTGTTAATCTCAAGGCATTCAGCATCCCATGGTACTGCTTCCATTCCTTTTATTGATCTATTGCTGTTTTATTTTCCAAATATTGTGTTACCTTCATTCATTCATGATATCTTTGTAGTACCTTTTGGCTGTTTGGGAATGTAAGCTTTTGGATCTGTACTTCATATTTTTTAGTTAATATATCTAATGGGCTGAACTGTAAGATATGACCTACGAGGAACTCTAGTAGATACAGCTACTGTAGGAGATATCTTTCTCCTACAGACTCAACTGGATCATGAATCTAGACATAGCCAAGAAAAGATAACTGTTGTGAGTTCACCAGTGTATCTTTTTTGTCATGTCTATTAGACAGTCATTTTCCTGGTAATACTTGACTGACCTCTGGAGTGAAAAGGAGTTCACGAACCCACACTCTCAACTGAGAAGTTATGAACAAATGATATATTCTTAGGGGATTAGAAGTCAATCTTCATTAACAAAAGAGCTACTAATAGGTAGCAGGTAGGTCAGTCATGCTCCAATAGATGTCCTCAGACCTAGAAATATAAGGACATTACAAATTTGACTTGATGAGCTATTAACTTAAGAAAAAAAAAGACATAAATTAGCATATGGGAAAGTGGAATAGGATCTTGGATGAATTAAGGGGAGGATCTAGATATTAATATGATCGAAATACACTGTATAAAATTCTCAAAGAATTAATAGAATGTTAACTAAAACATATATAATCTAGGTAGGTTTAAAACAATCTAATTTTTATACTAGGATTTTTATACTAGGTTGGTTATTTATCTGGCAGATAAGAGTAGGCATCGTATCTGATGTGGGACAGCAAAGTACCCATTAAGAACAGAATCAAGAGCCACCCAACCAACAACTATTATACAGATAGAATGTGCTCCATAGCAGAAAACTAGGAAAAAAAATTGAACTCACCCCAGGGTTGGGTTGTGGGTGTGGGTGTGGATATCCTGGTGGAGACAGGGGGGGCAGGGAGGAGGTATGGGATGTGGAACAGTCGGAGGGTGAACCAGGAGGGGAATAAAATCCAGAGTTTAAAACAAACAAACAAACAAACAAAAGATTTTTAAAAATATAGAACTCCTCACCCTACAAGTATTAGAAAATGTTCTCTGTTCAAAAACATGCTGGGTAGTAAATAACCTTGGCTCAGATGAGAACTGCAGCACTTCTGCTCATTGGATCCTTGAGCAGAAAGCTGAGTCAGGCATGCCCACTTAATAAGCAGAAATAGTAAGGTGATGTTCTTTGTTGTTCTAAGCTTTTAGTTTCTTGGTAATTTTAAGGTAGTCATAGAAATATAATTTAGTAGCCAACAATACTTCCAGTAATCCTGGTGTTAGACCTAAATATCAACATCAAAATCTCAATTTCAACTTAGTTACCAAGAAATGTTGGTTCTATGCATGTTGCCACTGCACAAATCTACTTCACTCCAGTCTCTGCAATTAGGTTGGTCTCTGGCCTGTCTTCAATATCTGTGATGACTGGTATATACTTGGCCCAGGGGGTGGCACTGTTAGGAAGTTGGCCTTGCTGGAGTGTGTCACTGTGGGTAAGGGCTTTAAGACTCTAATCCTAGGGAAAGCCAGTCTTCTGTTTGCCTTCAGAACAAGATGTGGAACTCTCAGTTCCTCCTACACGATGCCTGCCTAGACACTGCCATGCTCCTGCCTTGATTATAATGGACTGAACCTCTGAAGCTGTAACCCAATCCCAATTAAATGTTGTTCTTATAAAAGTTGCCTATATCAGGGTGTCTGTTCACAGCAGTAAAACCCTATCTTAGACAATATTTCTAGGTTTTTATGATATAAATACATGACTGCAACATTTTCTTTTTAATGCTTTAGAAGCACTTTCCAAACACTTAAGTTATCCCTACTGATTCATTAAAAGAGTGAGATGTGTTCCCAGTCCTTCCTTCATCACTTGAGTTCTGCTTATCTGCAGGTTCAGTGTTCACCATTCTTTCCAAACTTCAAAAAGCCTAATCTAATTAAAAGTAAGAAACTGACACTTTTATGGATGGGTTTATTAGTTAGTGAATTTATTGGAATAATAGTGCCTATTAGAAAATGATCACCATACTGAGGCATGTAGATTCCTTGATCTCAGGTTTCCTCAAAAACATTCAAATTATATTTATGTTTTCACTGTTTACCATTATCTTAAATCAAGTATATGACTATTAAACCAATCAAAATGAAGGTTAATGCTATCCAATGTGAGTTGTGTTTATTTATACCTGAATTTATAATCTCAAGGTGAAATCATATTATATGGACTGTTATTCATTCCGAGTTCAGCTAAAAAGGAGACCCAACTATGGAGGTTCATGCTTTATGACAAAAGTCAAGGCCAAATAGTATCAGAGCAAATGTGATGAAAAATTCAGAGTTATTTAAATGGAAAAATGAAACAGAACTATGAAAGAGTTGGATGACAAGTGGCCAACTGGTATAAATTCAGTATGTTTACTTGGTGATTAACAATTTAGTTTGGCAAAGACAAGCCAACACATGTATAATTACATTAACTTTGTTAGTTGGATGTTAGTGACTTTATCTTAAACCCATATCTAATTTATAAACTATGTTTGGATTTATAGTTATTTGTTTATTTGGAGATTAGATATGGTTTTGTTTGTAAATGTTGTAATAAAAGGACACAAATAATTGAAGCTGACATAGACATAGTATTGTATTTATACTCATAGTTTTCTTCATTAAGAATTTATATTTTAATTTAACATGTGGAAGAGAAAATCTATAATTAAGAACAAGATTTTTTTTCACTTTTTTGATACAGTGTCACATGTAGTGCAGACTGCTCTTAATATAATTCTTGATCCTTCTTCTTCCACCTTTTGGATGCTAGTGTTACAGACAAGCAGTATCACACAAAGCATCAATAACATGAGACTTTAAAATATTAATTTAGTTTCATATAAATAAAGAAAATATCTAATAAAAATAACTTTTGATCATTCATTACTTTAAAATTTTGCTTGCAATAAGTATAAAAGCTGCCAGTTTTTTATTTGGAAAAGTTATTTTATATATTTTACATATTAAGGAAATCTTGAGTTTTAAAAAATGTTGAATATTAGAACACAAACCTCATACTCAGTTTTCCAGATTATTTATTATGAAAGGGAGTATTGCATTTTCAGTCCATAACAAGCCATTCTATGTCATGATTACTCGATTTTTACTTGATATTCAGTTTATATTCTCAGCTTCCATCCTGGACATGATGTGTTAATTACTGATTTTGTTAGTTGACTGAACTAACTAACTAACTAACTAGCTATATATATATCTTAATAAGCCACAGAATTTTTTCCAAGTCAAGTGGAATAAGAAAATGTTAAAAGTGGTTTCTGACACTCTATGCAGGCCAGGTTGATCTTGGATTTAAGATCTTCTACTTCAGCATCTTGAATAACAGATTTGCAGGATTGTTTACCATCTCAACCTAAAAAAGAACATTATCACACCATGTTTCAATGGCATATTTGATAGGAGATATAGAAGGTTCTCCTTCTATGTTAGGCGGTAATGTGCATGTCACAGAAATGTTTCATTATAACTTAATTGTAGCAGGAATTGTGTGGATAGTTTTGATTTTCAAAATAATCAAATTGTATCAGAAATACACTCATTCATTGTGTTAATGGTACATGACAAAATTCATTTTTTACAAGAATATATATATATATACATGCTTCTTATGAACAAGAGCCTGAGTTCAAAACTCAGGTAAGAAAACTGAGAATGTTGGCTAGCCAATTTAGTCAAATCAGTGAGGTCTAGACTCAAGGTGGTGGAGAAAAGTCTGTCTCAAAAATTAAGACAGAAAATTACTGCAAAGACAAATTTAAAAATCTCTAGTCTCAACAAGCCTGTGCACACATATGTAAACCCTCCTGAATATATATGCACAGGCGTTCTCATATATACACAAAGTAAAATGTAGGTATATTTCTGAAATATTTTATGAAATACATGAAAATACATAAATCTATGGCTGGAAATAAATTAAATAAGGATCAACAAACTTTAACAACTTGAAAAGTACTTTTTCAGAAACAGGTAACATCATCAGATCGATCCTGTTTTTTTGTTAATAAATAGATAGCATACAGAATTTATGATGGGCATTTCTTTGGGGCAAATGTCTATTTCTCCCAATGAATACACATAGAGCTTGCAGTCCACTCTTCAAAAAAACAATTCTACACAGAACTGATTTGTACAGCTTCTACCTTATTGTTTTAAAGAAAACTCTAATATGTTTTCCTTGTCAATCCCCTTCACAACAGTTATACTGGGGAATGCTGGCACCCTACATATTAAGTATCTGTGGAGCATTAAGATGAAGGCAGAGGTATTGGTGATGGCATAGATGACTAAAGAAATCTCCAGCATGCCTTTGTAGAGCCTGTATGTTACCCAAGGAGATGCATGTAATTGAATCAACTGCCTTATTCACATATTTGCACTTCTATTGTCTCAGCGAGTTTAGTATATGCCCAAGCAAAGCCAGATTGGCCCAGGGCTTTTCAGGTTGATATGATAAAAGAGGGAAAGCATGTATTTGGCTAACACTGAGTCTACACAGCTACTATTTTACATTAAAAAATTAGGTTAAAGGTCTGAGAAGCCAGATTAATGAAGTAAGGAGAAATGTGGAGATTTTCATGATTTAATTGTATTTAGCAGTCTTATAGGAAAAATAAATAGTAATTAACTTAGAGGGATGTTTGAAAATTGTTTTTTGATCAGATCCACTGACCTTATGCATTTTTATAAAACATATTTTTGTGAAATGAAACTATGACTGTCATGTAGAAATAAATTGATGCTTGCCAAGACTAAGGGCAATGCTAGAAGAAATGAGCACATACAGACATGTTTTGAAGAACTAAAAGTGCAAGATGTTATATTCCCCCCAAATGTACAATCCTGATGCTCAAGGTGCAAAACCTCAGACAATATTAGTAATTGCTTAGAGAACAAAAAGACTATCTTTGAGTTTCATTTCTGTTATCAAATACTTGCTGACTTTTTATGGGATACAGTATGCTGAACTTTCCAATTAATTTCAGTAATACAGTCATTTTTTGTGGACTACTGCATAGATTATCATGTGATTTTTGTCTACAAAGCACTGCCTTAACTAAAAAAATTAATCCAGATTGCATTTATTTGCTCTCAGCACTCCAAGTCTAAGATGCATGCAAGTGTATCAGCAGCACAGATAGGAACATGGTAGATATCCACAGATCGCAACTCTGCCATCTTAACTAATAAATCAGATTTACACAGTAAATGTAAAAAGGGGTCAAGGGTCCAACGTGATCATCCACAAACCATATAAAACTGAGGAGTGCTTCATAAAACAAGTAAATCAATAACAAAACACAAGACAAAGATTTCAAAGGTTCTGAACTGTGAGTGCATGAAGTGAGGGCATCATAGGAATTAACTGAGCAAATATCTTTCACTATGTGTTCTAAAGTCTGATAGGACCTATGGTGTATAGTATCTGAGGAATAGAAGCCTCTGAAGACCCTGCATCCAGTATACCCTGTACCTCAACAGTCATGGATACCCTGGAATCCACTGGATTGAAGAAGCTTCTCTTGTTAAACTCTTTAAGAACCCCATTGTCTAACACCATGCCTCAATATCCTGGGAAAGACACCAGGATTCTGAAAGTTACACCTCCAGATGACTCTTGTTACCTACTAAATCATGCTAAATTGTATTCTCCAACTCTCAAATCCATCCTCTTTTCTTTACTTACTCTTTTGTGGTGATCTTATCTTTTGTCTTTTGAAAAAGCCTACTTTACATCTGTCTGTGCAGATGAAGTAGCACTTCTGCCCATATCTCCTCTTGGAACATTCTAAATTCTGTTATATGCCTTTTCACTTTCTTCAGCTATTTTATTTAGTTGTGCGTGACATTTTCTGTGAGGGCCTAAGTTACCATGCTCAAACCAAAAACTTTTTTAACAGGTTTCTTATCATTCCATATGCTTCTTTTCATCCTCTTAAATGAAACACCAGGCCTTTGCACTGAGAGAATAAAATGCCACAGGCTCATACACATTAGCTCTTGGGATTCTTTCATATCTTTAAGCAATAAGCTACAGATAAAACTAAAAAAAAAAAAATAACATACTTAATGACCAAATGACATTTTCTTTTTACTTTATACAGTAGTGCTGCAGATATAACAAATGCTGTTACAAATTCAAGTATCAGTAAGTGGATACATTCGTATAAACTAACTCTCTTAGAATTGGTCAGGCAAGTTCATAATAGAGAATACAAATTTTATTCTGTGAGTGGAATATAATTTAAAATAATATCATGGAAATTATTTAAAGGTTGTAAGTTAGTTGACCTTGTTCACCTATAAATTTAAACATAAAAAAATTTGTTGATAGCTAAGAATGAGTTCACTAATTGAAAAAAAAAAATCTCAACCTAAACTTGGTTTAAGCCTTAAATTGAACCACCAATTGTCATATTTGTCTCTGTTCTTCAGGTGGCTTTAATTTCAGACTTCAACTAGAAGCTTTGTGGACTTAAGGAATGGGTATCTCTTTATTGCCTGTATTTGATGTTCGAGGTACTTGTTAACAGCTGTTGAAATGAATAATCTAATGATTAAGAGCTGACATCCTATCTAGGTAGAGAGGGAGAGAGCGTGATGAAGAGGACATTAAAAGAATGCATACAGTAAAGAAGAGAAAACAATTAAGAATAAGGGGTAGAAGGCAATGAGTGTTGAGAAAGACATTGTTAATATATTTGTCTGAAACTGTAGTTCCAGGGGATTTGATATCCACTTCTAGATTTCATGGTCATTCTAAACATTTTCATGTACATGTATTCAGATATACACATAAACCAAAATAACAAATAATTTTTTTTAAAGTATACTAAAGCAACAAAGATAACTGGTTCATAACCACAAAAGAATCAATTCATCTGGAATACAAAATTATCATAAATAGAGACTTCGTTAAGGACATGAAACAACACTCATAAAATTAGAAATACTTTTTACTAAAAGAAATATTAACACTTTTTTGCTTAGTAGTTGATAAAATAGAAAGGATGAATATAAAATTAGCTAGTTATATTGACATTTATACAACATTGTACTTTATGCCTTCAGCAATTTCCACTAACAATTTCAGTAATATATTCAGAAAAAATATTTTTATATTCACACTGGTACAGGTGCCAATCCTTATATAGGGTCATTGTAGACCAGATGTGCTTTGAGAGTTTTAAATGTGCAATTGTTCATAAAATGTATGCAGTGATGTATAATGAATGGAGCATCAAATCTCATTTTAAAATCTCCCAGTGAATGAACAACTAGATCTTTCATTTTAGAGAGCCAAATGCATCATAGTGGTTAGTTGTAAATTTTGCAACAGGAATTGATCTTGGACTGTAAACTTTATGCTTAATGCATTGCACTACTAATATGTAATGCCCAAAATGATATAGTGTTCTTTATTTATCTGACGCTAGAATATCAATGTATTTACAAAAAAGTTGAAAACATTAAGAGGTTAACAGTGGTCACCTTTAGTCCTTAACTTGTTCTCTGCTGTTTTGTTTATAACCAAAGCTATGAGAAAATCAAATGCTAAGGTTCTATCATATAATACAATTTGAATTTTTCTGTCAAGACATTTCAGCTGCATGAAAAATTTGCAAGTTATTTTCACACAGTATTTGCCTTCCATTGCAGTTTTGAATAGATGATATAGTAAATTAGGAATTGTGAAATTAAAATATTTTGTGTATTTTTAATTAAGAAATTCCCAGAAAGTATTATGACAGTGTACAGGAAGTCTGGAGCTTTGCATATTTTACAAAGGAAAAGATGAAGGTAATGAATGAATCTGTAATAGTCTATCATAGATGAATGAAATCTCAAACATTTGGCTATTATTTTAACCATTATGTGAACTATTCTTTCTGTTTTTAGTATTTAAATGATTGTACCTCCAATATGCATAGATTATATTCATTATTTTTACATTTCATTTTATGAATTTATTTTCAATATAGGTTTTTAGCACTTATATTATGGAAAACATTTTATAAAAAAAGATAGTCTTTATGAACAAGAAACTTTAGACAATAGGAAGGATGATATTTAAGATGTAGCCTATCTTGTGCTATAATTGATAAGAAAATTTGTTAAACAATAACCCCAATATGTCTTATATAAAGAAATTCAATTGTCCATAACCAACCTGAGAAGACAATAATGGAACATTAAGAAGAAAGGGTGATTCTAAGGAGACTTTACATCGTTAAGTTGCATGCCATTGTCAAACAGAGTAAAAGGAAAAAAAAAAATCAAGCACTTGAGTAAACAGTTCAACATGAAATTACTGGCTGGTATCAGAGTCTATGGTCAAATACACCTGCCACCCTGCTCCCAGTGGAGGGAATGACTTAGCACTGCTTAAAAATCAATGGCAGTCTATGTATGTGGGCCAACACACAGGCTGGCAGAAAGGAAGAGAATGTCAATCACCAAGTGCTACCCCTCCATGTACTTCATATTGGAATTCAGCTGGTGTCTGAGACCTGAAAAGTGAATTTATTGTTGGGATGAAGTCAATATTTTACAATAACTCTGGACAGTGATTTAAAAGGCCATTTTGTGCACACCATTTACTTCTTCATACACATACATATTGCTATTCATCACTACAGATATCAAGAAGCAATGAGATGCTGTAAGACTACTATATTTTAAACAGGGATTCTTTCTTCACAAAGGAAAGGCTATGAGTTATTAGAACAAAATTCTCTGAATTTCAAGGAGTACCACATTTTCTTTACTTTCCCTATTTTTATTAACTAGACTTCACTTTTAATGAAATCTATATCAAAATCACTGTGGAATTTAACCTTTCTGCTATTGACCCACATGATTCTATGAGAACAAGCCCATAAAAAGCAAATTTCACTTTCAGAAGAGAAGTAACTGTGTCAAAAGCAAAACCACACATATACTTCTCCAAAAAAGCTAGTATCCTATTCCGAACTTTTATTTTAATTCTTAATTATACATAGCCTTGAATTTTATATCAACATGATTTTATTGAAGTTGTTTGAACAAGAGACTATTATTTTGTACATATATGAGGTGATGTGTGTGTTGATGTGTATATACACTTATTTCATACACACAAATCTAAGCAAATAAAAAGATTAGCTCTTTACTTTTCCAATAGGTTTTCAGCTAATATAGTGAAGTGAAAAATGAGTTTTCAAATTCATAATATAAAATCATTTGCTTTAGGATTGTACTTTTGGAAGATGAGGAAAAATCAGAATCCAAGTACACTGACTGATGATTAGATTATTGTGAACTTCATAGAACCTAGAATCACATGGACTGAAGTCTCGGTGAAGGATTGCATAGAACAGGTTGACTGTAGCATGTTTTGGGGGATTGCTTTAGTTACTATGTTAAGTGGATGCCATCACTTCTTGAGTTTGTGTCCTGAACTCAAAGTGAAGGTTAACCAGACTAGCATGCATGCATGGATCCACTTTCTCTCCATTCTAGACCAAGGATGTGACAAGCTATCAGTTATTGTCACTTTTACTTTCCTGCAATGAGGGACTGAAACCTGGTATTCTAAGCTAAATAATTACTTTCTCCCTTAAAATTGATTCTTCAGGGTTATTTTATCACAGCAACTAGAAAGGGCATTAGGATGGAAATCACTATTGATGAGTTTGGTTTTTTTGTGACAAACTGGATTGTGTAGCTTTTTAGCCTTAGGAAATGTTCGGGGGAAGAATGTGAAACAATTTTGAACTTCGGATTAGAGATGCCAGGGAATGCTGTGGGAAGGGCTTAATGAGTCATTCTCGTTAAAGTTAAGAAGTTATGAATGTTGAGGAAAAATACAGTCCATGGGGTTTCAGAGAAGAGCAAGGTTCATATTAGAAACTGGAGCGATTCAGGAGACACTTTTGCTAGGGCTATGGCTCTATTCTGACTGTATTCTGAAAAATTAAATGAAGTTGATTTTAAACAGAACACATGGATTTGCTTTTGAAAAGGAACTATTTCCAATATTTTGAGAAACCACCAAACTGATTTCCAAAGTAGTATAACAGGTCTCACCCCTGCCAGCAACAGAAGAGTATTTCCCTTGATCTGCATCCTCACCAGCACATGCTGTCACTTGTGTTTTTGAACTTAGCCATTCTGATGAGTATATGATGGAATTTCAGAGTTATTTGATTTGTATTTCCCTGATGTACAAAGACTTTGAACATTTCTCTAAGAGCTTCTCTGCCAATCCAGATTCCTCTTTTGAGAATTCTGTTTAGCTCTCTACCCATTTTTATTTGGGTTGTTTTTCTGATGTTCAATTTCTTGTTTTCTTTATGTATTTTGGATATTAGTCCTCTGTTGATTGTAGGGTTGGCAATTTTTTTTCCATTCTGTAGGCTGTCTTTTTGTCCGTTTGATAGTGTCCTTAGACTTGGAAAATATTTTCAGTTTCATGAGGCCATATTTATTAATTATTAATTTTGTTCCTGAGCTATTGATCATCTGTTCAGAAATTGGTCTCCTTTGCCAATATGTTTAAAGGTGTTCACCACTTTCTCTTCTATTAGATTTAGTGTGTTCAGCTTTATTATTCTTATTTTTATTGATTAATATTATTTTCTTACATTCCAATTGCTGTGCTCCTTCTGGTTGTCTCTTCATACAGTCCCTCCCTGTACTGGCTAGTTTTGTGTCAACTTGACACAGCTGGAGTTATCACAGAAAAAGGAGCTTCAGTTGGGGAAGTGCCTCCATGAGATACAGTTGCAAGGCATTTTCTCAATTAGTGATCAAGGGGGAAGGTCCCCTTGTGGGTGGGGCTATCTCTGGGCTGGTAGTCTTGGTTCTATAAAAGAGCAGGCTGAGCAAGCCATGGGAAGCAAGCCAGTAAAGAACATCCCTCCATGGCCTCTGCATCAGCTCCTGCTCCCTGACCTGTTTGAGTTCCAGTCCTGAATTCCATTGGTGATGAACAGCAGTATGGAAGTGTAAGCCAAATAAACCCTTTCCTCCCCAACTGATTCTTGGTCATGATGTTTGTGCAGGAATAGAAATCCTGACTAAGATAAATTGGTACCAGAATAGTGGGGTATTCCTGTGACAACCTGACCATGTTTTGGGGAGGACTGTGGAAGGACTTTTGAACTTTGGGCCAGAAGATCCATTCGATGTTAAGAACTCTGTGGGATGTTGTGTAGGAACTTGGAAGATAATGTTGAGAACAGTGAAGAAGATGGAGGCCTGGCTTGTGAAATTTCAGAGGGAAGATTAAAAACTATTTTCAGGGCCGTTGCTACTTTGATTGTAAAGAGTCTGTGTTTCTGGTTAGCTGGGGCTGAAGAATCAGCTGTGATTAACATGATACCAGAACTAGTAAACTGAAATCTTTGTATTACTGGAACTATTGATGCTGGTTAGCTGGAGCTAAGAAATTAGGGGTGATTAAGAAGAGTCCAGTATCACTGAGATGACATCTTCTGGGAAGTATTTTCTGAGAGCACAGAGGCTGTGTTCCAGAGATAGCCATGGTTGTACCTTGAGCTGTGGCTGGACTTAGTAATGTGTAAGAGTTACCCAGGTGGTATTGGTTTTGAAGGCCTTAAGGGGTCATGCAGACCAGCTGAGGCTCAGCACTGTGAGAGGCCATAGAAGGCCATTTTTGAAGGTGCAGGCTCAGTTGCCTGTGTATGATTTTTGGTTGTTGGTTCATGTTCTGGGAACCCCAAGGTTCCAGGTTAGTTGACTCTCTTGGTCTTCCTCAGGAATTCCTATATCCTTTGGGGTGGTCAGTCCTTTCCACAACTCTTCCATAAAAGTCCCTGAGCTCCGTCCAATGTTTGACTGTGGATCTCTACATCTGAATAAGTCAGCTTCTGGTTGCAGCTCTCAGAAGACAATTATGCTATGCTCTTGTCTGTAAGCATAACAGAGTATCAAGGCAGGATGGTTCTCAGGCTGGCGTTAAAGAAGCACCAGGAATGTATGGATGAAAGTCATCATGGAGAAGACTTCTGTGCTATAATTGGACAATCTAAATGTTTTCTTTGGGTCAGCATTACAGCAGTTAGTATAGACAGTTTCAAGGGATTTAGATTAAATCTCTAGTTAATAACATAACTTGAAAACATAAATATTATCTAGTTGATAACAAAGGTTATCCAGGTTGAATCAGTTTTTTGGTTTTTGTTTGTTTGTTTTGTTTTTTGTTGTTGTTGCTGGTTTTGTTTGTTTGTTTGTTTGGTTTTTTGAGACAGGGTTTCTCTGTATAGCTCTGGCTGCCCTGGAACTCACTTTGTAGTCCTGGCTGGCCTTGAACTCACTTTGTAGACCTGGCTGGCCTCAAACTCAGAAATCTGCCTGCCTCTGCCTCCCAAGTGCTGGGATTAAAGGCGTGTTCCACCTCTGCCTGGCCAGTTTTTAAATTAGAGATGCAAGACTGAAGGAGTTATGGAGACCAACTGAGGTTAGGTATTGTATAGTATAGTACAATTTCCTGAAAAGAGACCCCAAGTTACAATTTATGAAGGTTAAATAGTGAACCCTTAATTTTAGGCAGAAAATAAGATATTAGAGCAGCAGAACCATGGGAAATATGATAAAGAGAGCTGAAAATGTGAAATAGTGCCAATTTCTAATCCTAAGGGAGAAGTTGTGGAGGCTGTAGGTAGCATAACTAGAGGAATGGAGTTATCTATACCCTTTCAAATATGGAATATTGTTATACATTCTGAAAGATCAATATGGAAGATTAATATTGGTGTTTTCCTGCTGAATTTTCCTAGATGTGATGTTCCTTGTTGTGGTGGTTTGGATGAGTCTGGCACCCACAGGCTCATATATTTAATTGCTTAGTTCCTAGTTAGTATATTGTTTAAAAATGATTAGGAGGTATCATCATGTTAGAAGAGCTGTGTTCTGATCAGAGGTATATCAGTCCCAATCATGCTTTGTGTTTTTGTCTCCTGTCTATATATCAGGATGTAAGATCAAATTTATTGTTTCTTCTCTGAGCATGTCTACCTGCCACCATGTGCTCCACCGTGTCTGTAAAGTGTACTTTTGTGAGCCCACTTGCCTGACTTGGCTTCCAGCTGCTCCTCTGAAATCATTCAGGTTTGTAGTGAAATGAAGCAGGGCATGCTCCATCTTCTTTCAAGTCACAGCTGAAATGATAGCTGTTTTCTCTCTGGTTGAAAATAGAAATGTTTCATATGATGAAATCCTTTTCTAGTCACTTGTAAAATTTTTAAATTTTCTGCTTAAAAAATTATCCCACTGAATGCTTTATGTTTATGCAGCCAACTATGAAGGAGAAGTGCTAGCTTCTATGAGCTATCACTTGAAAGATGACTTGGATGGAACAGATTGTTTTGCAATATTTTATCTCTGTGAATCACTTGTTTTCATTTGAAGGGAAATTCTTTCCTGCTATTGAAGTATACCAGAAGCTACTTCCCACCATTATATTTTATTAAAAACTGATGACAGTTTATTTTATATAAAAGTTTTGGTTGTTTACAGCATTGTATTTACCATTCATGAGAGAGTAGTTTAGTTCTTTATCTCAGATTTATTGGAGTGTCAAAGTACGTCAACACGTAAAGGTGTATGTTGACTAGTGTGAAGACCTGCGTTGTGCTCTCAAAGCCTGCATTACAGAAGAAAAGAATCAACTGATTCTTGAATGCTGTCCTCCACATGTGTACTGTTGTGGAAGAATGCATCATACATATTCACACTCATAAATACACACTATAAATAAATTCATATATGCATGCATACATATATACATACATGTAATAGAGCTCAAGGTCAGCCAAAATTAGTAAAACATAAGACAGTTTAATGAAAGAAGTTAAACATTATAGTGAAACTATACATTGACATTATTAAGTAATTCACCATTAAAAAACTTACCCTTGATCCCATCCTATGGCTCTCAAGTAGAAAGGTCAGTGGTTTGTGTACACTGTGTTTAGCTTTCTGATAAAAATAATTTCTGCATAAAATCAGTTTATCACAAATTATCAAAGTTACATAGAAAATTAATCTTCCTAATCACTTTAAATTAGGTTATTGAAACAATGTAGCTCCTTTTGAGTAACATTGCAAGAGCTCATGAAAAATATTAGTGTGATTAGTATCAATTTTACACAAAATGGGTAATGCCAGAAAGTATCTGAAATGGAAAAGTGGATGCAGTTCCTAGAGCCAACCTCCCTGGAGCTTTTAAGACAATCAAGGGCCCTAAAGTGCTGGGGCAGACTAAAATGAATCCATGAACGTTTTCATCCATCATTCCTTTGAGAGATGAAGCACATGTAAACAAGAGACAAAATTGATAATCACAGAAGCAGCTTTTCCAAGATCTCTGGCATACTCACCTCAAATACTATGTTCATAGTCAATCAGCATATATCTTGTATCAAAAATGCTAAATGCACACATCTACAAAGCCAGTACTAGAAGGATAAATGAAACCCTTTGAAAAATCAAAAACCATTGATTTCGATTTACAAGGTATAGTTTGTGTATAAGAAATGAAATTGAGGAACAGAATAAATTATAAAACAGAATGTACTACTGATGCATTCAATAAAACGAATGAGAGTCAAAGACATGAGGCTGAAAAACAGATACGATTTTGTACTGTATGATGCCAGCATGAAATTATATACAATTGCAGAGTGGTTTTAGCTAGTCATATTGATATAAAAGAAATCAATATATTTTTACTGTTTTACAACTTTAAAAGCTGACTGGTAAATGGGTATATTCACAGAGAGCCTGGAAATGTCTTTGAAATTTAAGTTCTGTCATGTATTCTATATAGAAACTAAACGACTCTTAAAGTTCAGATGGGGTAGCACCCTACAGCACCTTTAAGAAAATAGTAAACTTTAAAGACAAACTCATTTACATAAATATGAAAAAACTCACTTGGCATATATTTTCTGGAAACAATGTAAGTGATAAAAACCATTTTAGGACCGATAAAACATTAGGAATCAATTATAAAGTGACCTATATTTACATGTCAGGTAAGAGAGATAAGGAAGGATAAAAAACTATTGGAATGGAAAGTGTTAAAGGCTGTACACATGTAAAAACACATAGCAAGTTATGTAAGCTAGATGTGCTAGAGAACTGAGTGCAGGGTTGAATTCTAAAGGATTGGTCAATCCAGGTCTTACTGAGTAAAGAACACAGAGGCCAAAGCACAATGAGGACAAGTAAGTTCAATTTAGAGGTCAAACTTGCTATTTTCTAATAAAGGAAAGATAATCATATATCAGAGCTACTCAGAAGTGAAATCATACTAGAAGTCAGTTCTTGATTCTTTTCTCATTAATACAAGCAAAATTAGTGACAAAGTACAATCTCAATCTCAGGAGTGTCTCCTGACCATCCATCCAAGAGGAGGGATCTGAACACTCTAAAGAGAGGCCAAGCACTAAATTTAAGATGTAAATTATTTTAAACTTCTTTGGCTGACTCATACAAGCTTATATCCATATGGCATCTGTTTCTGAATTCAGCTTTTTTTTTTTTTTTTTTTTTATCACCTACACTAAGTAGAACATTCTTTGTCTGGTAAGCCCACAAATATTTCAGAACAGTAAGGATGTTTGTGTCTCTTCTCTTGAGATCTCAATTCCTAGTTTTTCTCAGATGTTCCTTATTCTCTACTCTTAAAATTCATTCTCTCCTTATAGGGTATTTAGTGAACTCTAATTTAAGCCACTAAAGCTTTAACCTGCTCTTAGTCCTGAAGAACATAAGGTGAATGCTTATTTGTTTGTTTGTTTTCCTTTTCTTTTCTTGTTTGTGGAGTTTGACTTTTCTTGGGAAGAGGTAAACTGACTTCTATTCACCCCAGATTACTAAATTTGTCACTAAGGGAAAATCTAAGAAAATTATGGGAGATGATACACAAAAGCTGCATCAGTTGGGCTCCCTGTACAACTTACAATTAGCACCGCTAATGTGTCGTTCTTTTATAACCTATGGAGGAGTCTCGTGAGCCTTTAAGGCTGATGAGCTTTCTGAGCTCCTGGATTTCATTAGTGTTTAAGTGTTATAAACTTTTTTCCCACAAATTAGAAAGAGCTACACAACAGTTTTATACATGGGTTTATTTTTGTCAGTGTTATTGTTGCATAGGGTCTTAATTGTAATTTAGGCTAGCATTGAACTTGCTAATTTCATGCCTTTTCCACCAAAGAGCTAGAATAACGAACAGGCATCACCATGCCTGGCTTCTTTATCTATACCCTACATTCCTATAAGTAAATACAAGTGATATATTTTCCTGGATATTGCCATACAGTTGTTAATTAATATAACTAGTATTTCAGTATTTTTAAACTTAAAATGTGCCATTAACCAGATTTCATCACCCATGTGGCATATTTTATTACCTAGATTACATCATTTCACCTAGCATATTATTCCATCAGTATTCTTGCTTTCCACTTAAGTTCCATTTTCACATTTGCTTTTCTGCATGCTGAACCAAAAGGGTTAGTTATTTGTGTAGGGATGTAGCTCAATGGTAGCATACTTCTCTAGCATACTGTCCTTAACTGTATTTCTACCACTCTTTGCCACAAAAGATTCTCCTTCTTTCTCATGTGTCCTGACATATGACTGAGATCCAACTCATTTAAAGTAAAAAATTGGATGTTCTGCAAAATTGTATAATTCTTACAATTCAGCACAAAAATTGAGATGATAGATTTAAATCCTATTATCAATGTTGGTGTTAACAGTTTGATTCTATATAGATGCACTCCATGTTATTGCTATTCTACTTTTTCCTTTCTTTGTTAACTGGATATTTCCTAACAGGTGAAAAAATTGTTAACTATGTTAACAATGTTTATATAAAATGCATTTTAATAAATATTTTTAAAAGGAGATAAATGTTATGGATTTGTTCTAGGCTACAGTGATTGCAAAATCCTTTTCTCAAGAAAATACAGGGTGCCATCCATGCTACTTTGTAACTATCACTGAAGTCATATGTAGATGCAGATATAGATATATATGTAGGTGTAGATATATACACATATGCATACACATATATAGAGAAATCAAGTTATGTGTCAAAAGTCTAGTTAGTAGCTGATGTTTTAAAAACAAAGTAGCTACATTTGTGAAAGTTAAAATTATGACCTTAGGCAGAGTAGAAAATTTGTTCAAAGAAACATAATATTTTTCTCCAAAGCAGATATAAGTAAGTTAAGAAATAAATACAAAAAGCATCTCTGTGCAAGAAAGGAGACCAACAGTAGTTTTCAGCATGGCCAGTGGTAATACTTGTGGGAAATACTGTTCTTCACTTCAATTTTTTTTTTTGTTTTTGTTTTTGTTTTTATACTTTTTATTAGATATTTTCTTTATTTACACTTCAAATGCTATCCCGAAAGTTCCCTATACCCTCCCCCCGCCCCTGCTCCCCTACCTACCCACTCCCACTTCTTGGCCCTGGCATTCCCCTGTGCTGTGTCATGTAAAGTTTGCAAGACCAAGGGGCCTCTCTTCCCAATGATGGCCGATTAGGCCATCTTCTGCTACATATGCAGCTAGAGACACAAGCTCAGGGGGACTTCTTAATAACACAGAAACGCAGCAAAATTGCAAGCTCATTATCTGTTTAATTATTGATTTTACCTATTTAGAAATAAGTAAGTTTTTGTTACTGTTGTTTTTGTTGTAGTTATTATTATGTCATTCAAAGTAGAACACAGCCTCTTAAGCACACTTCATATTAAGGAGCTGGGAACATCTTTTTTCAGAGACACCTAGTCCATAAATCCATGAGAAAGACCATAACTCCAGGTTCTATGAATGACTTACTATGATCAATAAGGTACTCAGCATGCCTTGGTTGAAAAGATGTGGTTTGGGGACCCACTTCACTTTTCTTTATTTTAAGTGTGATTTTACTAATAAAGACAGAGACTGGAGGGAGTAGAACAATAAAATGTGACCCATTAACTGTTCCTCAAATATGAACCTCATTAGCTGACCTGTGATATGCCATGCTGCCATGCAGTAAATTAAATGCTTTAGTAGAAACATGGGCCATGTGTTTTTACTGCCCATCCTGTCATAGCCACAAATTAAATCACTGGACCATGTTTAAAATCAAAGATAGGAAAGGATAATGTACAGCTGCCAGAAAAATTGCTGTCATCTGTGAGTTTGTTTCTATCATTGTACGAATTAGAACAGACTTTGTATGGCAAAGGATACAACCTGGACAAGGTATATGACTTGAAGAGGCCAGAAATCTCATTCTCTATATCCTGCGTAGGGACCAAGAATGTAAATTTTTAATTAAGGGTGCAAGTTATTCCATTTAATTATCAACGTGTCTTCATCCAACATTTATAACTTCATTAAGACACCACAGAACAAAATTGTATAACCACACAAACTGCCCATCTTACCCTTGCCATTCAGAGTTCAGAGAGGACCACTGACTATAGAACAGAAGCTAGTGAAACAGCACTGAACATGACAAGAGTAACACAGAGATCCATATTATTATTCCCCTTAACATGTAAATAAACACATTCATTGACTTAAAAAAGTATATCTCCATAATTCCACCATTAGTTGATAATGCCCTAAGGTGAAAAGGTATTTAACTCATACAACCTAACAGACATCATACCTTTGCATATCCTGCCTTAGACTTACTCAGAACACAAATTAGCTGCCATTTGATCAAAATCATTTTATCTAAGGTATATCTTACAATAAAAGATTGAATATATCACCTGCAAACTGTGAGCACACAGTGTACTGTATGGACTCAGCTGTCATTTCTCATGACTTGTGACTTCATAATGATGTCCAATATTGAGAAAAAAGTAGTGATTGCATATTGCTATCATAAGGAAATATCAAAATTCAAACTTTGACTTGTAATTGTTGGAGCATGCACACTACTTTTACAATGTCATTAGCTAATTAGAGAAAGAACTACAGAGAATCACAGAATGCTGAAAGAATGAGATAAAGTCTTTCCCAGAAATGAACCACCTAATTGGTTCTTCAATACTAAATGGTCAGTTCTAAGATCACACACATATCAATAACAATAAAGAGATTGAGTATGTTGCATTTATATATTTATTTGTTTTATATATATGTATATATACTATTTTAAATTAATTTAATTAAAATTTCATTCTTATAGAAAATTATTTTAATTACTATTTTATATATAATAATAATAATATAATTTATTCTAAACCTTCAGTAAATGTCTGGTTTTATAGAATCTTGCATCTTAAAATATGGATTGCATCGCCAATATGTTGTCATAAAAATATTTATTAATATTTAATGACAAAAAATTATTCAAAAGTGAATGAACTTAACATATTTTCCAATGACCAAAACATCATGCCACCTCACAGTAGCCCTCTCTCTGAAGTACACAAGTGTGCACTTTGTACTCTTCATACTAACAAACCCTGCTTAAAACAGCAGAGCTCAGATCTGAAAATGGGACCTGTTTTATAGTATATATAGGTTTTCTGTTCCTGTAGAAACATAATTGTTTACAAAATATACTCTTAATACTTTTCTAATATCATTCCACTGCATCCATCAAATGAATTTTTAGTATCTTAACATGTTAAAATGTTGGATACAAAAATATTACAGTTTGACTGCCATTTGTAATTTTATAAAAGTGCCTAAATGACATTCATCTTAGAATAAGAACAGAATTTCCAATATTTTCTATAATAGATTGAACACATCTCTGCCATTTTTTACTAAGTACCTGTTCAAAATGCTATTACCAGTACTGACAATTATAAAATAAATACATAAATAAACTCAATAAAAGTATTGAGGGTGCACTAAATCCTATGGTACTGTATATTCATCAAAGATTTAATTCATTATACAAAAATAATTAAGCATATCCTAGAAGTATGCAAATTTATCTTCATGTTTAATAAATGATATAGTTACATTCATACCAAATAAATAATTCAAATAATGGTTTTTTTGTCTTTCATTAGCAGTAAATGTTTTATTTAGATAATTGTTCTTAAATATTTATTTAACATATCTTTTTACTATCTTTAATATATTTCCAACAACATCAATATTATATTGTATATTTTATAATATATACATTATATATATTTAATTTTAAATAATTAATTATATTATAAATATACAATATTAAATTATGTTATATATTTAATTTTAAAATTCTCAGTCAAATAATGGTTATGGGCAATAAAATGTAAATGTCTATTATAGCAAATATTTTGTTAACTGGTGTACTAGTGACTTTTTCCTTAACATATTCTCTTTTAGAAGCAAATTTCTTCTCCTGTCTTATACCCATACTAGCCATCTTCATGAAAATACAAATCAATAACTCCTATTGCTCTCTTGTTCAACTTTGAATATAAATATGCTCAATGTCTTTTCCTCCTAATAGTAATATTTCCACCATTTAATAACTATCATTTTCTTCCTCTTTTACTAAACCAATCTAGTATCATGGATTTTCTTCAAACTATTCATATAAGTATTAAATAAAAAGTTGTTTAAAAAATAGTATCCACAAAATTAATACAATATGTGTCACTATTTATCCTTAATAAACAAAGGTCTTATTTTCAAGAAGAATACTGAAAACTCATGTTCAGGAATAGAAATTTTAAAACACAAAGACTTTTATTGAAAACACAACTCAAGATAGAATATCTCACTTACATTCATCACATTAAAACATAAGTGAAAGCGCATTGTGTCTTTTATACCTTGATAATTGTGTGGCTCATGTCCAATTTGTGCTCTGGTCAAATTGGTGGTTGGTATTACAAGATTCATTTTCCTAAGCAATGACCTAAAATTAATCCAGCTTCTCTATTGTATTTTTCCAATAAAGTCAGGAGCCTCCATCATTCTAGATCCCCACACAGAAGTTCTATTGATGTTTCTCAGAAATGTGTCCATGAATCAAGCCTACTAAATGACATGTAATAAGTAAGGGACTGAAGTGCTTCAAGGATTAGTAATACGTCTCTGACCTACAGGTCAACCACTTGAATCCAGACATGGTTAACAGTGTATAACAATTACTGCAGTGTGGTCTGAAGTTGATAGCCAATGAAGTTGGTATACCAAGTGAACCTGTCTTACAGAATCACAGAAACAATACCAACATAAACATAGGAAATTAAATTGCTGTGGAAATCCAGCTACCTTCTGATGAGTTCCGCTGGCCTCTGCAGTTCTTGCTTGTGTGCATACAGTGGTAAATGACACCTGTTTCAGACATGAAGATGACATGCTCTTCCACTGCAGAATCAGCTGAGCAACACAACTTAGAAAATAAAACTCTATACATGTTGGAGAAATTTTGGTCGTATAAAAGAAATTATAAAATACAATTTCTATAAAATCTATCATTAGTCTCACATTTTACATGGTTTATAAAAATAAATCAATATATACTACATATATGTTGGAAAATTTCTCTGGTAAAATAACAGTATTGTTGACTCTTTAGATTTAAAATGAGAATATGAGTCATTAGAAATACAGATTTAACTTTTTCTGTGAAAATCTAAAATTGTTTGCAACAAAGTTCTTGAACAATTACATCATTATCTAATTATGCTTGATTTCACTAACATATAACAATTTCTGCCTTTTCCTCTATCATCACACAGAAATCCATCATCTATGTGAAACCATTCAAGAAATCCTAATGAACTCTGGTAACCTGAGCATGTGTGATATGATGGAACCTTTTGTATAGAACAGTAAGAAAAAGAAGATATAAATAAAAAGATATGTTTAAAATATGTTGGTTGAGAATTTAATACAGTATAGCCCTTTATAATTCTTACAGCCATTTAGAAATGACCCAATCACTTTCCTCAGAGAATTCTAATCATTTTTACTTCAGTGATATCAAAACTCCTTGCTCTCCTTGCTTATTAAGGTGATTTATTTACAGGCAGAGCAGGAAGGCCAGCCTTGAGATATGATGGCCTCCCAGGGTCTTTAAGTGGTTTTCAAAAGGGCAGATACTGTTGACCTTTATATGACAGGAGAAGCTGATCTTTCACAGAGGCCACTTTTCTATTCTTGATTGGACTTGAGATTGCCTTTTTCAGTTAAAGCAATAGAAATGGGTGGTAGTTAATGTGTTCATTAACATGATTATTTAATATTTGAATATTTAATATTTCTCTTTAATAGCAAAATTTCTCCTCCTAACATAGTAGGCATGTTGTACCTGAGGTATATCCAAATGCAGCTGAACTCTTGATTTCTATTTTAAAGCATTCAAATTCAACAACTGTCTCGACTTCTTCATCATATTGAGTTGTTCATTCTCAGTACCCTATACTCGTCCTCATTTCAAAATACTTGGGGATAAGTTACACCATCACCAAATAAATAAATAAATGAATAAATAAATAAATGAATAAATAAATAAATAAATATCATAAGGAAATAAGGAAATAGAATATAAATTGGAAATGAGCACAAACATCAAAATCTTAAATATAAAAATTTAAATTATGTGCATAAGTGTGGCTTTGTTGGTATGTATATATGAATGCATGTGTCCACAAAGTCCAGAAGAATGTATCATATTTCCTTAAGCTTAAGTCTCAGGCAATTATGAACCACATGATGTGGGTAATTAGAGCCAGACTCAGATACTCAGCAAGAGCACTTGTGTGCTCTTAACCACTGTGCCATTGTCTCTTCAGCAAAACATATACAAATTTTGATAGTCTTAATTAATAAACAATTAAGTAAGAATTATGTCTACATGTAAAGAAGCGTATGCATGCCTGTCTGCATGTATATATAAACACAGACATACTTTTTATTCCCTCAATAAAATATAAATTTTAAGGAATTAGGTTATGTAATAGCAAACTTAAAGAGATTTATTATTCTCCAAAATATGAAGGAAATTTTTATGACACAAAACAACTACAAAAACACAGTGAACAGTTGACACAGGAATTGGGATTATATCTGACTATTAATTCAGACTCTGTGGTCTTCACCTTATGATAGGTAAACAACTCCCTAAAATATAGGATAATATCTATGACTGCCTTTGTTAGGTTCCAGAGGAGAAAAATAAAGAAAAAGAACAAAGAAAAATATGGAGAGAGTAAAAGATAAATATAACCTTTGATATTTATGGTGTTTCCTGTTAAATTGTAAACACTAATATTAATTCAGCAAACCATGGTACTGGTGAGTATATCAAAGTAATTAGCACAAGTACCAGGAAGTAAATAGAAGAATATCTAAAGAATTAAGGCACTTTTCTAAGAGTAGTTAAGCATAAATCTGAAAGATTTCACTCAAGGAGATTTTATGTTATGTTATATTATAGAAAAATTCCAAATAAGATACTTTATTCATTACTCTTCAAGCTTTACTTCATTATGTAATAGCTATTTATTATTTTTTCTTTTTTATTGGATATTTTCTTTATTTATAGTTAAAATGTTTTTCCCTATCCAGGTCTTCCCTTCAGAATTCCCCTATCCTTCCCCCCACCCCCTGTCTCTATGAGGGTGCTCCCCTACCTACCCACCCACTCCCGCATTCCCATCCTGGCATTCCCCTATACTGGGTTAACCTCTGAAACAATACAGAAAGTAATCTTTAACTTTTTATTGATTCTTTGTGAATTTCACATCATGGACCTCAATCCTACTCATTTTCCCTCTACCCACTCTCTATCCTTGAAAACTCCCTTCAAAGAGAAAACAACAGAAACAAACAAACAAACACACAAAAAAAAAAACTTGTGGAAACTGTAGTGCTTCACAGTATGTCCCACATTTTTGCCCACACTTCATAAATTACAAATGTTCATTACAATGAGTCATTGGCCTGGTTCAACACCTCTGACTTCTGCTATGCAAAACATGAACCTCCCTGGGACTCCGTTCAGATATCCTGTTGTCCTGTTGTCCTATAGTTTTGGATTAGTAGCTCCAGCACTTTCATGTACTCCATGATGGGGTAGATGTTGGGGTGGGCCAATTCAAAGACTTGGATCTGGGCCTGAGAGGATCTGAGCTGCTCAGTCTGCCAGTTCTCCTTCCTGTACCGGGGTAAGCTCTCCTGCCTTGCCCTGGTTGGCCCACTCAATATCACACCCTCAAAGGGCAATGCCAGCTCTCCTACTCTCATGTTCTAGGGCCTGGCTTATCCTTGCCCATGCCAACAGAAACTGCCCTACAGTAATGCTCAGGTGAGGTGCAGGGCAAGCTCTTCTGCCCTTATGACCCTGTCCAGGCCAGCTGCCTCTCCCTGCAGGTGGTGAGGGCAAAAGGGAATGGATGGGATCTCTACCACAGCAGACAAGAATCAGGGCTGTCTCTCCTGCCCTCACACCCTTGGCATTGGCTAACCCACAACCCCTACAATGAGGTCATTCTCTACTCTGCTAGCTAGGCTAAGTGCTTAGCAAGTGAGGGACAGGGCCAGTACTCCAACTTGGATGATCTTCAGGCCTGCTCTCTGCCTGTCATAGGTGACAAGATGTATGTGTATGTGTATGCATATGTATATGGTGGGGGGGTTTTGGGGGGGCATCTCTCCTTTACCCATGTCACCTAGTGGTAGACAAGTGGTGGGGCCAGCTCTTCTATGCTCACACCTCAGAGAAGGCTCATCTGCCTGCCAGGGTCAGCTTTATTACAGTGCCCAGGTAAGGGTCAGGGTACACCCTCCCAAGTGGTACAGCTGGTAAGAGGGAAGGGAAGGCAGGACAGGTTTCTTGCTTTCATGGTCCCAGGGCCAGGTCACTTGCCTGCAGCAGATGGTAAGAAGCAAGTGGGGAGGAGGACTTCTCTCCCTCAGTGTGTCACTGAAGTGGAGATGAATGGCAGGTCCACCTATCCCATGTTTATACCCTCAGGATTGCTTACCTAAATCTCTTAAAACCAGGTCTACCTCTGTGGTGCTTCCTGATCCACTACCTACTACAGCTGGCTAGGGATGGAGTTAGATCTCCAGCTCTCATGTCCCCAGAGCCAGGATGCCCAGGTGTGAGGTGAGGACAATTCTACACAGCCTTCCGACATCAACATGTCTCTGGGCAGAAGCCCAGACTAGGAATACCCACCTGGCCCAAGGTGGCAACAGACCATTCTGCTACAATCTAAGGACTCAGACATGGCTCCCAGTGTTAGCAGCACAGGTAAGGACCCAACATGGTCCATTGTTGGCAAAACCAGTACCAGCTAGTCCCATCAGGTGATAGTCACATTGGGCTGTTCCTCTTTGCCTTTAATTCTCCAGTTCTGCCTCTCTTCATTCTTCCCACATCCTCTGCTTCTCTTTTCCAGTTTTCAGCCATTTACTTGCTCCCCTTAGTGGTGCCCAGTGTCTGGGCTCATCTTTCAAGAGGTCTCAGGTATGCTGTGCTTGACCTGTGCATTATGGCACCAGGCAGGGATCATCTCCAGCATGGTCTATCCTACACGGGACTAGTGAACATTTCAAAGTACCACCCTGTCTGGGCCCCATTTCTCTGGACTGGTGTTGTCTCAGGCTCACTTCTTACCTGGGCCCTGTACTATCAGGCTGATGATAAGTCTCTGGCTAACTTCCACCTGGGCCATGTGATTTATCTTGACTCAGACTTGCTCCCTGCCCTTGGAGCAAGTCCAGATTCCTAGACCAGACAGGCTCATACCTTTCCTAGTTATTCAAGTGTGGCTCCATGCAGGAATAGTCTGCCTTGGGTTCACCTCCTCCCAGGTCCCAAGAACCCTGGTGGAAGTAGAAATTGTAAATGAAAAAGCTTCTGTAAGGCAAAGGATATAGTGGCAACCTACAGATTGGGAAAAAAAATCACTAACCCTACATCTAATAGAGGCCTAAGATCCAAAATATATAAAGAACTCAAGAAGCTAACATCCAAAAAAAAACAAAAAAAACAAAAACCAAACAGCCCAATAAAAAATAGGATATAGAACTAAACAGAATTCGCAACAGAGGAATCTCAAATGGCCAAGAAGCACTTTTTAAAAATGTTCAAAGTCCTTAGTAATCAAGGAAATGCAAATCAAAAAGGACCTTGTGATGCTATCTTACACCAATCAGAATGGCTAAGATCAAAACCTCAGGTGACAGCACATGTTATCAAGAATGTGGAGAAAGAGGAACGGAACACTCCTTCATTGCTGGTAGGATTACAAACTGGTACAACCACTCTGGAAATCAATCTGGAGGTTCCTCAGAAAATTCAAAATAGATCTACCCAAAGACCCAGCTATACCACTCCTAAGCATATACCCAAAAGATGCCCCTCTATGCCACAGAAGCACGTGCGTGCTCTACTATGTTCATAGTGGCCTTATTTGTGATACCCAGAACTGAAACAACCCAGATGTCCCACAGCGTAAGAATGGATAAAGAAAATGTGGTGCATTTACACAACGGAATACTATTTAACTATAAGAACAAGGACATTATGAGTTTTGCAGGCCAATGGATGGAACTAGAAAATATCATCCTGAGTAAGATAATTCAGACCCAAAAGGACATGCATGGTATATATTCACTAATAATTGGATATTAGCCAAAATAGTACAGAATACTCAGGATACAATCCAGATAACTCAAGAAGGTTAACAAGCAGAAGGGCCCAAGTGAGAATGCTTCAATTCCACTTGGGAGGGAGAAGAAAGCAATCCCAGAGGAAGGGGAGATGGAAGGATGTATCTAGGTGGGAGAGGGGAGGCAGAGGGGAAAAGGGACCATGATCAGGGACAAGAGTGAAGCCCTGAGAGCCAGCAGAATGAATTGAAACAGACAACCTTGGGAGGTGGGAGATGATATACCAGAAACCCAAGAGGTGAGAGAGACTCTCAGGACTGACAAAGGAACCTCAGATGAAATGCCCAACAGTGGGGTGAGGGAACTTGAAGAAGAGTCCACTTACAGTAGAAAGACAGGGCATTAAGTCAAGGGATGGGGTTGCCATCCCACGGTCAAAAACGCTGACCCAGAATTATTCTTGTCCAAAAGAACTGCAAGGACAAAATTGGAGAAGAGCTGAGGGCAAGGAGGTCCAGTGAGAGGCCCCAATTTGTATCCCGCTCAAGGGGTAGTTGACATTATTACTGATGTGCTTACAGATAGGAGGCTAGCATGGCTGCCCTCTGAGAGGCCCAACAAGTAGCTGACCAAGACAGATGCAGATACTTACACTCTACAAATGGACTGAAGTCAGGAACCCCTGTGGTTGAATTAGGAAAAAGCTGGAAGAAGTTGTGGAGGAGGGCAACTCCATAGGAAGACCAGTAGTATCAACTGACCTGTATCCCTGAGAACTCTCAGACCAGCTACCAAACAGGCAGCATACACCAGCTGATCTGAGGCCCCTGATACTTATACAGCAGAGGACTGCCAGGTCTGGACTCAGTGAGAGAAGATGCACCTAACCCTTGAGAGACTATAGGCCCAGGGAGTGGGGAGGCCTGGTGGGGTGGGGTGGGGTGGGGTGGAAGACAACCTCTTGGAGACAGGGGCAGGGGAAGGGGGAAAAGGGGTGTCAGGGGGAGGAGGAGAGAAATGGGATGAGGAACTGGCAGATGGCAGACCTGAAGGGGCATAACAAATGGACTGTAAAAAAAATAAATAAATAAAGATAATTTAAAAAGTTTTAGTGGCTGAGCTTAATATATGATACTTTATCTTAAAATAAAAAAGGGGGGGGTATCTCATATAACTTCAACACTTATCAGGTCTCAGGTATCCCAGACTTGTCTCAAGCTACATATATATATATATATATATATATATATATAAAACAGTTGGACCCAGTTCTTATCCTTCCACCTCCTAGTGAGGTGTCACTGTCTTCTTTACAGCTGCAGAGAAGATGGAATTCAAAGGCTTTTGTTGAAACTGTGATTCCAAGCTGTGCTGTTTGAAAAAGTTTTGTCACCAGAGGTGTGGCTTTTAAGTATAGATTCTTTATTAACCCTTTTCTTCCCCTTGGTTGTGATGGGGTTGGCTCTGCCATATCTTGGCCTCCATGTTCCCCTACCTATAAAATTATGCCTGAGCTACCACAGACAGAAATCCCTCAAGTGAGAGTTAGAGTGAATCCAACTTGGGGTTAAATCTCCCAGGTCAAAGCAACCAAAAATTTAATATTATCACCTATGAGGCATATTGCTCTTTTCATCCTTTTCTCAAAACAAATAAAATAGTTTTAGAGGACTTGGTTTTTAGATTAATATACAACACACTGGTCTTGATAAGCATGGAATCTTTTCATATGGTTGCAGCTCCTAGTATGGGTCAACCTACAAAGATACAATGAAGTCAGTTTAGTTCTTTGGAAGGAATCATGTGCTGTTCATTGTCAATTTTTCTCAGCTTTTGCTTTGAAACGATTTCAAAATACCCTTGAGTTACATATAAATATAATCCCCAAATTTCTTTTATCTTGCTTGCCTATTACTTAGCAACTTAATTTATCATAAAACAGAAATTTCAGAAAATAGCATTGGTAAAAATAATGAGAAACTCTTAATCTTACTCGAATCTTACTGAGTTTATATTTTTTCAATTGTTTTTCTAGTCCAAGATATTCAAGAGTTCATGTATATTGCCCTCTAATTCCCCTAGCCTCTCCCAACTTTTGAAAATGCTTCTAGATGTCCCTGTATTTCCTGGATGAGTTTACCAAGTTCTGTCTATATAATTTCCCTTGATACATTCTGGTGAAGAAAGCAAAGGTGTTCATGAATGTATACCACAGTAGTTTCACTCAGGGATAAGAAACATCAAGTCTGACCACCTGTTTAAGATGAAGTCATTATAAGCTTATAAATTATTCCTTATAAGCTTCCTGTATTTTCTTTGCTAACACCCAAATGTTTAGCATATAATAACGTAAATATACAATTATATCTTGCTTTTAAAAAATTGTATGCCCTGATTCAGTATCTTTACATTCATCTTGTCTGTGGCAAATTTTACTACAGTGTCCTAATGGTGATTTTCTGTTTTTATCCTTCCCTCAATGCATATTAGTTGGATTTGTTCTTTATGGCAAAGCTACCATTTCTCTGTCTGTTTGCTTATTTATTTGTTTGTTTATTTGTTTAGTTAGTTATCTGTTTTGCTGGTTGGTTAGGGACTTTGACTTTTATATGTTTATATTCTAATTTCTCACTTATATTGTTCTCCATTTTATCACTATGAGCACCTAAAGGTAAGTTTTCATGGATTTTCATATATTCTTATTACTACACATTTACATTTTTAAGTCACTTAATTGCTAATTTATTTTGTGTTATGTTGTCACTGAGGGATATATTCTGCTCCTCATTTGCTGAAGAAACGTTCTCTTTTCATTAGAATACCCGAGATACATTATGCAAAACACAAGAAAACCAAGAAGGATGACCATCGTGTGGATACTTCATTCCTCCTTAGAATAAGAAACAAAATAC
>NC_034608.1:24608563-24618591 GCF_900095145.1 Mus pahari | reverse complement strand
TAAAAAAAATAGAAAATGGGGCTAAACAATTTGTACAATCAATTGACATGAGTTTTCCAGGTGAGTTGTCCTGAATTTCTTCCCTGGGTGGAAAGATTCACTGTTCTTATGGTGATTTATTCCTTTTATGTATTGCTGGATTATATGTGTTGATGTTCCTTTAAGTGCATTTTATAAATATGTGTTCAGAGGGGCTGTGTGTGAAATTTTTTGTATGCGCAATCCCATTTTTCAGTTTATTTGTAATCAAAGTTATTATTGACATAAACTAAGTTGAAGATCTTTAATTTTCTACTGATTCCTAAGGAAAATATATAGAACAGATTGACAGCTCTTTTTTATTATTATCGGATATTTCTCTACATTTCAAATGTTATCACTATTCCAGGTTCCCCCCTCCAAAACCCTCTATCCCACCCCCCATTCCATCACTCCATCCCTACTTCTATGAGGGTGTTCCCTGGCCCACCCACCCATTCCCACCTCCCTGCCCTGACATTCCACTACAATAGGACATCGGGCCTCCACAGGACCAAGGGCCTCTCCCATTGATGCCCTACAAGGCAATACCCTAACCTCTGCGACATATGAGGCTAGAGCCATGAGTCCCTCCATGTGTATTCTTTGGTTGGTGGTCCAGTCCCTAGGAGCTCCTTCGGGGGGTTTCTGGATGGTTGAGATTGTTGCTCCCTTGCATGGGTTTGCAAACCCCCTCAGCTCATTAGGTCCTTTCTCTAGCTCCTTCATTGGTGACCCCATGCTCAGTCCAATGGTTGACTTTGAGCATCCACCTCTAAATTTGTCAGGTTCTAGCAGAGCCTCTCAGGTGATAGCCATATCAGGCTCCTGTCAGTAAGCACTTCTTGGCATCCACAATAGTGTCTGGGTTTGGTAACAGTATTTAGGATGGATCACTAGGTGGGACAGTCTCTGAATGGCCTTTCCTTCAGTCTCTGCTCTATACTTTATCTCCATATTTCCTCCTATGAGTGTTTTGAACACCCCTCTAAGAACTGAAGTATCCACACTTTGGTCTTCCTTCTTCTTGAACTTCATGTGGTCTGTGTATCGTGTATCATGGGTATTCCAAGCTTCTGGGCTAATAACCACTTATCAGTGACTGTATAGTATGTGTGTTATTTTGTGATTTGTTTACCTCACTCAGAACGTTATTTTCTAGTTACTTCCATCAATGGAATAGAATTGAATGCCCAGAAATTAACCCACACACCTATGGTCAGTAGATCTTTAACAAAGGAGCTAAAACCATCCAGTGGAAGAAAGACATCGTTTTCAACAAATGGTGCTGGTTGAACTAGCAGTCAGCATGAAGAAGAATGAAAATCAGTCTATTCTTATCTCCTTGTACAAAGCTCAAGTCCAAGTGCATCAAGTACCTCTGAAACTACATACACTGAAACTAATAGAAGGAAACTAGGAAAGAGCCTGAACATATGGGCACAGGGGAAATTTTCCTGAACAGAACACCAGTGACTTATGTTCTAAGATCAGCAATAGAAAAATGGCACCTCATAAAATTGCAAAGCTTCTGTAAGGCAAAGGACATTGTCAATAGGATAAAATGGAATGAACAAATTGGGAAAAGATCTTTACCAATCCTACATCTGATAGAGGGCTACTATCCAATATATACAAAGAAATCAAGAAGTCAGAGAATCATATTAAAAATGGGGTAAAGAGCTAAATAAAGAATTCACAACTGAGGAATTCTTAATGGCCAAGAAGTACCTAAAGAAAAGTTCAACATCCTTAGTCATCAGGGAAATGCAAATCAAAACAACCCTGATATTCTACCTCACACCAGTCAGAATGGCTAAGGTCAAAATCTCAGATCACAGCATATGCTGGTGAGGATGTGGAGAAAAAAGAACACTTTTTCTTCCACTGTTGGTATGACTGCAAGCTGGTAGAACCACTCTGAAAATCACTGTGGTTGTTTCTCAGAAAATTGAACATAGTACTACCTAAGGACACAACTATTCCACTCCAGGGCATATACTCAAAAGATGCTCCAACATATAACAAGGACACCTGCTCTACTATTGTACTGGCTAGTTTTGTGTAAACTTGACACAGGCTGGAGTTATCACAGAGAAAGGAGCTGAAGTTGGGGAAATGCCTCCACAAGATCCAGCTGTAAGGCATTTTCTTAATTAGTGATCAATGGGGGGAGGTCCCCTTGTGGGTGGGGCCATCTCTGGGCTGGTAGTCTTGGTTCTATAAAAGAGTAGGCTGAACAAGCCAGGGGAAGCAAACCAGTAAATAACATCCCTCCATGGCCTTTGTATCAGCTCCTGCTTCCTGACCTGCTTGAGTTCCAGTCTTGACTTCCCTCGGTGATGAACAGCAGTATGGAAGTATAAGCCGAATAAACCCTTTCCTCCCCAACTTGCTTCTTGGTCATGATGTTTTGTCTGGGAATAGAAACCCTGACTAAGACAACTATGTTCGTAGCAGCCTTATTTATAATAGCCAGAAGCTGGAAAGAACCTAGATGTGGTTCAACAGAGGAATGGATACAGAAAATGTGGTGCATTTACACAATGGAGTACTACTCAGCTATTAAAAACAATGAATTCATGAAATTCTTAGGCAAATGGAAAGCTCTTGACAGCTCTTTCAATAAAATTCTTTGAGTTGTGATCAGAAAGACTGGAGTATGATTCTTATAACTCACATAAAAAAAGCCAAGCAGGATATTTTATGGTTTTAATTCCAGAACTGGAGAGGTAGAGCTAGGCAAGAGTATGGAGGTTTGCTAGACAGACAGCCTTGCCTCACCAGTGAGCACAGAACAGTAACAGACCAGTTTCAGTATCAAAGAAGTTGACACATGAGGAATGCCCAAGGTTTCCCTATGATCTCCATCAACATAAACACACACACAGAGAGAGAGAGAGAGAGAGAGAGAGAGAGAGAGAGAGAGAGAGAGAGAGAGAGAGAGAGAGAGAGACAGGCCAACCTTCATACTCACACTCAAATATCTATATCTCTTATATAAACCTCCAACCATACACACAAACTGCAGAATTGACTTCTCTTATGCCTTCCATTTATATTTCACAGAATTCACTTCTCAAGTAATTTGGGACTGGAATTAGCATTTGTTTTTGTTTTTTGATTTGTTTTGTTTTTTGTTTTTTGTAATATATATATACATATATATTATATTATATACATCATATATATACATTATATATTATATAAATATATAAATATATAAATATATAAATATATAAATATATAAATATTCAGTTGCTGTGAGATATGCTGCATCCAAACTTGTCATTTGTTTTTTTCATGAAAAGATTTTTGCAATCTGTGTCTTAGAGAGAATTGCTTCATTTTCAGAAAAACAGTTTCTGGGTTTTAGGATGTACAGTTGATTCTTCATTTCCACTTTCATAAGGTTCACTCTACAGTTATTGCTTTAATGCCCTCCTACTTTCTAACAGGTAATCAGTATTATAATTTCCCACCTATAGAGCATGTAGTGAATCTGCATGTTTTGGTTCTGTGATGTTTTTTCTATTTAGTTCAAATATTGTTGAATTTCATCTGAGAATTTTGCTCTGACTCTGTGATAATTTGTAATATGCTGCTTAGCAACTTTAAATTGTTATAATTTCACTTATCTTCCTTTTTGTTAATTTCTACTTTTGTTAACTTTATATTTAAGAACAGACTTGTATGATGTGCTTTCTGTTAAATTTGCTAAGATACTTGAAGACTTAGAATACCATTAGCCTAGATAAATGTTTAGTATGTGAAAAAAAATTCCATAATTGTCAAATTAGTGTAATTGTTTGTAGGCTTCCAGACCTCTGATGACTTTAAGTAAATTATTACTTTAACACGAGTTTTCTTTGTAAGAAAAATGGCTATCTTTCTAGCTTTTTATTAACCAAGTAAAGAGCCAGAAATCTCAGCTCGCTCTCTCTCTCTCTCTCTCTCTCTCTCTCTCTCTCTCTCTCTCTCTCAATTTCATAAACATCACCTACTACAATCCTCTTCACATTTCCCTCTCCTTTCAACTTAAGGATACACATTTTAAATAAGGTTTAATTTACAATATAACATAGATCTAAATTATCTAATAACAGTTACTTTGCTTCAGTTGTTATTTTTTTAAATCCATGTTGGAAATCAAATTATAAATACAATTGACTATAAAATCTAGTATCAGTTTTTATATTAAGTAAATGATTACTAATGTATTCTTGTGAGTAAATTTGTATTATGCCTATATACTTTTTCTATAAGTTAAGATAAATTTAATCATCTAGAGACATTTATATACCAATTTACTCTCTAATAATTTCCCAAGAGTTATTTTAACAAACCACAAACTTATTGTCTTAAGACGACATGGGTGAGTTATCATTCACTTCTGAAGAGCAGATACTTCAAATTACTGTCAATGACTGATGATGGCAAGAGAACCAAGGAAGCAGCTAAGTTTCTGTCCAGTCTCTCAGTTCTCGATGTTCATGTGCATTCAATTCATGAGCATTGCTTGCTTCTATCATCTCATATTTTAGTAACTATAATCACTCTGTCCAGTACTTGTAGGAACCATCATAATTACATCAGGATAATCTGCATAAGTTGAGATAACTGCTACTTGAAGAGCCTTAATTTTGAGACCCTCATATACGCAAAGTGATTTTAACTATGTAGGTAGAATATTGACAGGTTTCTAATATTAAGACTTGGATGCCATCGGGTTGTTACTCAGACAATCCAGTGAATTGTGTTTTATTCAAGGTTCTAATTGACTTTAGTGAGCTTTCCCTAGTGTTCCTATGACAGGTAAATTTTTCCCAAGTTAATTATTTCAATTTTTTTCTTAATTAATAAAAATATTGTATTAGATGGTAAAATAAACATAGATGTTCAATATTCTATTTCTAAATATAAAAGTGTTCTACATGCAAATTTATTTGCCTATCCAAGACCAAGCATTTACTTTTATATAGCCATTCAGATCACTAAAAAAAAATCCTTTGGAGTAGTAGAAAACAGAATTATTGTCCTGTTAGTCTCTTAGAAACACACTCATCTTCAGAAATAGCCAAAGCTAGAACAGTATGTTTGAAAAAAACAGTGAAGAATAAATTTCATTGTTTCTTTCCAAATCAAATGCAGGAAATCAAGCATATGAAAATTATATTCCTCTCTCATCTTCTGAATATAAATTAAGAAATGTTGATGGAAATAATTATGTAGAGAATGAACAAAGAGTTTTAAATTAATTAAATACAATCAGACAGACACTCCACTACTCTCAAAAGACAGGAAAAGGACAATTTGTAAAGATTCATGCATAGTATCTGGAAAATATAAAAGATAGATTTGGGACATTGATTATCAATTAACAGGAAAATAAAGAAAGCATTCATATTCAAATTATCATTTTCATGTACACTTTATGTAGCTACACAGGAAAAGTATTTATTCTGTAGAGTAGAACTCATTAGGTATCTATTCAATAAAAACATTTATTTAAAATTATGTATCCTAACATCCTGGTTATTATACAGTTATAATTATTTCATTTGTGTGAAATTTTATCAGAACCAAATGTATTAACCTTTAGAACTACTTCAGAAACCCAATGTTATGTAGAAAGGTACATGCTTTTCAAAAACATGGAAATGAAAAGCTGTAAATCAATGTAAAATCAGTGGCTTAATGCTTGATACACACAGGTGAAGTATGAAAGTCAAATGGGTCTCATCGACAGGTGAAATTCCTGATTAATTAATTATTTGATTAAGAAATACATTTTATCTGTTACAAATTAACCCAATGCATAGAAATATTTGTCACAAATGTACTTGTATTCCAAAATGAAGAAATATTTGGAATATTTAATTTAAGAAAATGCATGGGAATATTTTCTCAGATTAATATAAATATCACTTTTGCTACAACAAATACATACCATATCTCTTTGTCTTTACCATTTTACCCAATAAATGGAAAATTTACCCAAAAAATGTACCCAATAAATACTCAAGACATTTACAAAAAAACCCAGTAACTCCTTTCCTCCTCTTTCTCTATCTATATACCTGTTTAGTTCTATAACCTCAGTATTCTGTGATTCTTTTTCACTTTAAATATGTTTTACCATCACTCCACATACTTTTGTAAAGTTGGGTTGTGAGACAGGCTTCAGTATGTATTTTCACACCCCTTTTATTGGTCTTGTCTGCTCTTCACCTCCAACTCTTCCTATACACCCATGTCCCTCCCTCCTTTGCCTTTCTGTTCCCAATTTACTACTCCTATCCTCCTCTTCTCCCAGCCCCACCAAAACAAAACAAAACAAAACAAACAAACAAACAAACAAAAACACCCATTTCTCACTCTCCTTCTCCTCAGAAAAAGGTAGGGTCCCCTTGGATAACAGCCAGTCCTGGGACATCAAGTTCCAGCAGAACTAGCCCTGTCCTCTCCTGTTGAAATCAAACAACACAGCCCAGCAAGGAAAAAGGGATCCAGAGGCAGGCAACAGAGTCAGAGACAGCCCCTGCTCTAATTGTTAGGGGCTGCACATGAAGACCAAGCTGTACATCTGCTACATATGTGTAGGGGGCCTAGGTCCTGCCTTTGCATGTTCTTTGCTTGATGGTTCTTTCATATGAGCCCACATGAGTCCAAGTTAGTTGATTCTGTATGACTTATTGTTGAATCCTTGAACCCTCTGGGGTCCCTCAATCCATCTCTCTACTTTTCCATAAGACTCCCTGAGCTCTGCCTAAAAATTGGCTGTGGATCTCTGAATTTGTTTCTATCAGCTGCTAGTTGAAGCCTCTTTGAAAGAAGACAGTTAGGCTATGCTCATGTCTGCTATCATAGCAGAATATCATTACTCTGAATTTACAATTTTTATTTCACCTATAATCTACTGTCACTACTCCCTAACATGTCTCTACCTTCAAGGTCCTTTTGCTGTTTCCTGGCTTTCACTTTTGCTTCAAGAATATTTCATACAGTACAATGAATTGCACTTGCACTGGAGCACACATGGTCAGCACTAACTGTACTCAGTGAGTTGCCAGAAAATAAGGACATGAATTTGGGATGGAGGCTTGTTAGGAACTATACCAGAGGTTTTTGAGGGTGAGAATGGTGGGCATAAATGATCACATTACATTGTACACATGAATGAAATTTTCAAGAAAAAAAAAAATAAAACTAAGTCTTGAAATTTCTCAAAGACAATTTTAGATATAAATCAGAAGATACCATCTCCAGTAGACAGACTGGGTTCCCAGTGGACAGATGGGAAAATCCATCCACCTATCTTCAAATTTTTTATTCAGAACTGTTCTTGTCTAATGGAAATGCAGGGACAAAAATGAAGTAGAAACTGAAGGAAAGACCATCCTGTGACTGGCTCAACTTGAGATTTATCCCATGGGGAGGCCCCAAACCCTGTAACTATTATTGATGTTATGTTTGTAATTGCAGATAGGAGCCTACCATGGCTGTTCTCTGAGAGGCCTTACCAGCAGCTGACTGAGACAGATGCAGATACTTACAGCCAATCATTGGACTGAGGTTGGGGACCCCGTGGAAGAGTTAGAGGAAGGACTGAAGAAGCTGAAGGTGGTGACAACCCCATAGGAAGAAGAACAGTGTCAACTAACAAGAACCCTTCAGAGCTCCCAGAGACTAAGCCACCAACCAAAATGCATACATGGGCAGGGCTGGTCCCTGGCATATATGTAGCAGAGGATTGACTTATCTGGCCTCAGTGGGAGAGTATGTGCCTAATCCTGTAGAGACTTGATGCCCCAGGACAGGGGGATGATAGGAGGGGCTGAGGTGGAGGTGAGTGGGTGCATGAGGAAGCAGAGGATGTTTGGGTAGGAGTGCACCCTCTCAGAGGCAAAGGGGAGTGGGGAGAGTTGAAGAAATCTGTGAGGGGAGACCAGAAATGGGCACAGCATTTGGAATTTAAATAAATAAAATAATTTAATGCATTTAAAAAAGACTATAAAACAGGATTCAAAAAACAAGCCAGTGTCAAGGCTAACTGAATTTGAAAAAAATGTATAAGAAAATATTTAAATAACTGTAAAAATATATTAATACAATTCAATTGATACAAAAAGCATTGCATTAATGCACTACAAAGAAAAGGCATAAAATATTTATAACATTTCTCTCAGTCAGTGGCCTTAAGGAAAAACAGTCTATATTGCAAAAAGTCAGAGCAGTTTCTTCAATAAAACTGAAGAAGCATTTGTATGCATTACAGGAAAAGATGAAAGAAATCATATATTTTAAAATACTGTTTGTATTCTAAAATGCACTTACATTTCAAGCTGTTCCCTGGGGTTCAGGCTCTCAGAACAGAAGGAATGTTACATTTTGAATAATGGGCACAAGTTAGCTAAGGAATAGTAAACAAATGTGTCCATCACAGATAACATGAAGTCACATGGCTGTATAGTTCACCACAGATACTTTTACACAAAGTATCTTTTTTCTCATATGTGTTTGAGTGGCAGTGGGGTACTTTGCCCTTATTCCTCAAACTATAAAGCATGAAATGTTCTTTACTGAACTGATTTTACTACATTCCCCACCCACACACTAGCATAGTAAACAAAAATATAGGATATTGATTGCTTTAGCTGAAGACATAGTTAACAAACCTCTACTAACTGTAAGGTATTCTGTTAAATATTATTGACAACAAACGTACACAGAACACTCCCATTCTCTAAGAGCTTAAGAGTCCCAATGGGGAAATTAACATACAAAGCAATTATATACTCATAAGTCTGTGTTTTGTTTAAGTTAAATTCCAATAATATTATACAGAAACATTTTTAAATTGTTCTAACAATTTGACTAACATGAACTCCCTGGAATAAAAGTGATTTTCTTATATGTTAATCATTATTTCCAACAACTTCATGTCTCCAGAAAGAAACCAGAAATTAGTTTTAGACCATATGTGTATGTGTGTTTTAATTATATATAGTAGTTTCCTCTCTCATACAATACGTCCCTACCACAGTTTAGTCTTTCTTCACTTTTTCTAACTCCTTTCTCCCCACTCCCTGCCAACCCCTCTCTCCTCCCCCAGAACCACTTGTCCTCCATTTTCTTTTCAGAAAATTGCTGGCCTCTAAGAGATGACAGCCAAACAAGACATAACAAGATACAATAATTCAAGGTATTGGCTAGACAAGGGAACCCAATAATAGGAAAGGAGGTTCAAGAACAGGCAAAGGAGTCAGAAGTACACTTGTTCTCACTGTTAGGAATTCCATAAAAGTACCAAGCTCACGGCCATAAAATATAATCAGAGGACCTGGTATAGACACCTGCAGGCCCATGCTTGCACACACACACACACACACACACACACACACACACACACACACACATCCACACATGCACATACAAACACACGGACTTTTAAAGGATTTCTACTTCACTTTGTACTCATTTCTGATTATAGTTTTGAAGAGAGTAAGTAATATACTACTCATGGATATTCATCAGTTTGCCTCAAACATTTAAGTTTAATATTCTTATGCTACATAATACCATAGTAATTACTGAAGTCAATATTATAGTATGTAGTGTATACTATGAATTTAAAGTTCTATTAAGGAAGAGAATTTCATACTAAATTTTTTGATGGTATTTTTATAAAATTTTATTCGATATTTTCTTTCTTTTTTAAAATTATTTTATTAGTTATTTTCTTCATTTACATTCCAAATGCTATCCTGAATGTCCCCTATACCCTACCCCCACTCTGCTCCCCTGCCCACCCACTCCCACTTCTTGGCCCTGGCATTCCCCTGTATGGGGCATATAAAGTTTTCAAGACCAAGGGGCATCTCTTCCCAACGATGGCTAACTAGGNCATCTTCTGCTATATATGCAGCTAGAGACATGAGCTCTGGGGGTACTGATTAGTTCATATTGTTGTTTCACCTATAGGGTTGCAGACCCCTTCAGTTCCTTGG
>NC_034608.1:24607060-24607983 GCF_900095145.1 Mus pahari | reverse complement strand
TTGATCTTCCTTATTCTTGATTTTCTTGTGTTTTGGAGATTGTATCTTGGATATTCTAGGTTTATGGGATAATATACACTTATCAGTGAGTGCATATCAAGTGAGTTCTTTTTTTTTTTTTAGAATACATTTTTTCCAATTTTTATTAGGTATTTATTTCATTTACATTTTAAATGCTATCCCCAAAGTCCCCTATATACTCCCCCACTGCTCCCCTACCCACCCACTCCCCCTTCTTGGCCCTGGTGCTCCCCTGTACTGGGGCTTATGAAGTTTACAAGACCAAGGGGCCTCTCTTCCCAATGATGGCTGACTAGACCATCTTCTGCTACATATGCAGCTAGAGACCTGAGCTCTGGGGATGCTGGTTAGTTCATATTATTTTTTTAACCCATAGGGTTATAGACCCCTTCAGCTCCTTGGGTACTTTCTCTAGTTCCTCTATTGGGGGCCCTGTATTCCATCTGATAGCTGACTGTGAGCATCCACTTCTGTGTTCACCAGGCACTGGCATAGCCTCACGAGAGACAGCTATATCAGGGTCCTTTCAGCCAAATNTTGCTGGTGTATGCAATAGTGTCTGCTTTGGTGACTGATTATGGGATGGACCCCTGGGAGGGGCAGTTTTTGATGGTTCATCCTTTTATCTCAGCTCCAAACTTTGTCTCTGTAACCTCTTCCAAGGGAGTTTTGTTCCCAATTCTAAGAAGAGACGAAGTCTCCACTTTTTGGCCTTCCTGGTTCTTTCCAGCTTCTGGTAAGGCAGCTATGAACATAGTGGAGCATGTGTCCTTATTAACAGTTGGATTATCTTCTGGCTATATACCTAGAAGAGGTATTGCTGGATCTTCAGGTAGTACTATGTCCAGTTTTCTGAGGAACCACCAGACTGATTTCCAGAGTGGTTGTACAAGCTTGCAATC
>NC_034608.1:24564956-24607049 GCF_900095145.1 Mus pahari | reverse complement strand
CTAGGTTCTGATGGTGCCCCATGTTCTTGGTTTCTGTTAGTAAGATTCTTACATTTGCCTTTCACCATCTGGAAATCTCTGGTGTTAATTTTCAAGCTGTCTCTTTTCTGGAGTTTGATACTCCTGTGATTCTGTTAGCCCCTGTCAGTACTCCTGGGAATCCAACTCTCTCCTATGTCCCCTTGGTCAGAGCACTCTCTGCAGGCAAGCTCTCCTCTTGCAAGGCAGGTGTCCAGAAGTCTGGAGCTCTGATCCTCCTTCTGAGTCCAGGGGTCAGAGCCCTCCCTGTAGGCCAACTCTCCCTGCATGATCCAGAGCACCCGTGATCTCAAAGACCTGTGGTGTGGAGAGTCCTCCTGAGTGCTCAACTGTCTCCACTGGGGTTAAGAAGAGAGATGGCAGGGGTGGCTGCGACTGAACCGGAACCCTGCCTCTGGGTGGGCAGTGTTCCTTTGTCCCTGATCCTGCTGGCACAAGCCCCTTCTGAATTCTCTGGAATTGATTGTGTTCCACCCACCTGTGATCCCAAGGACCGTGATCCCGAAGATCTGTGGTGTGGAGAGTCCTCCGGAGAGCTCAGCTGCCTCCATGTGATTCTGTGGACCTGTGGTGTCCAGAGTTCTCTGGAGTGCTCAGCTGCCTCCACTGGGGTTCAATAGAGAGATCACAGTAGTGGCCTGACCGGACCAGAACCCTGCCTCTGGGCAGGCAGTGTTTCTTTGTCCCTGTTCCTGCTGGATTCTCTGGAGTTGATTGTGTTCCACTCACTGTGATCCCGAGGATCTATGGTGTGAAGAGTCCTCTGGAGCCTCGATATTTTCTTTATTTACATTTCAGATGCTATCCCGAAAGTTTCCTGTACCCTCACCTCGCCCTGCTCCCCTACTCACCCACTCCCACTTCTTGGCCCTGGCATTCCCCTGTACTGGGGCATATAAAGTTTGCAAGACCTAGGAACATCTCTTCCCAATGATGGCAGACTAGGACATCTTCTGTTACATATGCAGCTAGAGACACAAGCTCTGGGGGTACTGGTCAGTTGATATTGTTGTTCCACCCCATCTGGCGATCCATCCCATAATCATCCACCAAATCCAGACACTAGAGCATATTAAATATTTTTATCACAGGAGTAAACAATATAAAATGATGCAAGAAGGAACTTTTGGAGATATTAGAGGTATCTACTACCTTGTGTGTATTGATGGTCTTAGAGAGTATGCCATATTCAAGTCAATCTAATTATATAGTATAAATTTGCATACTTTATTGCACACCAATTATGTATTTATGTAGCTAAATAACAGCAAAATAAATTCACTACATTTTAATGTGACTTCTAAAATGTGGTAAAAATAATTGTGATGGGGTCATCATATCCTCACCCCACAAACAGTATGATGTCTTACATTTATCACTTCTAATTTTTCACTACCTCCTAATAATTCCTGTTCATTCCATAGTTGTCCATTTCCATATCATTTATCACTACTTTTTTAATGCATACTATTATTATGCCTGAGTAGCATAGATACTGCTGTCTTCAATTTGGCTTTCCTCGGTCTCAGCATGACTGAGACTTTCTCTGGTACAAAAATTAAATTTTATTTTTCACTCTCATAAAGACTTAACTAAATTTCTATCTCCTGTAACACAAACTATAGATAACATACAAACTAATATCACTAATACCATGTTCTCTGGTCTTATCTTAGGTTACTACATATATGGTAATTTACACTCAAAAAATTGCAATCTACTTATTTGGTCTACCTATAATGCTTTACTTCTTTTTTTGTTCTCTACATTACTTTTTAACTTTTAATATTCTAGCTTTATGTCAGCAGTTGTAAACCTGTGGGTCATAAAAACCTATTTACAGGGTAACCTTTCACTGAATTATATTACAATTCATAAATAGCAAAATTACAGTTATGGAGTGGCAACAAAAATAATTTTATGGTTAATGGTACCACAACATAAGGAACTGTGTTAAAGGGTCAAAGCTTTAGGACGTTTAAGAAGCACGACTTTACATGGTTCCTATGCATATCTCAGGACTCTGTGTCTCCTTGTACAGAGATGATCACCCACCTGCGGATCAATGACCTATTCCTGACCCTCTGGATCCACCATATGTCTCACAATTTGTGGTGATGCATTGTTGTCAAACCCTTATTACCAGATGCTCATTATCTCTTACTGAAGGCCAATAATTATACTAATGTGTTCAACAAATATTTTCCTAATGAGCAACTGAAACTCTGGCTCCATTCACTACTCAATCATTTGACTTACAATTACATTTCCTTTGATGATGAAACATATCTGGAGAGCTTAATGTCTTAAAGCAACACAATTATGTTGTTAGAAATATGAATGATACACCTGAAGTGAATCTAATGAGTTGTATTTTTTAGGAGGTACTAAAATATAATCTTAATCACAGCTGCTTCAGTGTCCTGTCACATTGATACTTGACCTCCTTCTTCCAGTTAAGGCCAGCAGCACAAAAATCTGCCTTCTGAACTGCTGTTTTCCATCTTCAGGTCATCTCACAAACACTTTTGTTCTTCTAACTTCTCATTTGTAGACTTTGTGACCACAACATAAGACAATAATCACATTTTATGATTTTTAACTCACTATATCTGTAAGGTTTCATTTTCCATCCAATATGTGATAGTTATAGCTTCCAGTACTCCACATGAGACCTTTGGAAGGTGACTAGGTCATAAGCTACAGATATCTGAGTGATTAGTTTCTCCTTTGAGAGGTCTGAGAGTACTTCCTACCCATATTGCTCCCATTATATGAGATCATCACATGAAGCCTCCATCTGTGAGTGAACAAGCAGCTCTCATCAAACATTGCATACATCAGCAATTTGAAATTAAATTGCCAGGCTCCCAATGTGTGAGAAGTGAATTTTTGTTTGTAAGCTTTCCAGTTTACAGTGGTGATGCAAAGCAAGACATTATCTGTAGTGTAACACTGCTTCTATTTAGTTTATGACTTTATCTGACTTCACTACCACAAGAGCTAGTTTTCCATCAAGACATTTTGCAATCCCTTAAAGTTCTCTTGTCAAAGATCTTACATAATCACTCCATTCTCAACCTTTTAGTGGTTTCTGGCCATCATGTAAAACATTTGGTGAGTTATAGACTGTGAAGGAGTTGTTTATTGGAAATATAAAAATGTAACTGGCATACTTGACTTTATTTGCCTAATTCAATTATGCTCTTTTGACACATTGGGGCACTTTTTTGAGCCTGTTGTTTACTTTACACCAAATCTTCATTATTCCTGATATATTTATAGCAGGAAATATGTGAACAAATTAAAAAAAAAAATTTAGTAAAAAGATGAAGGCATTGTAAGGTGGAATATTCAAAATTTAGAGTTAGGAATATTAAACTATATATATATATATATATATATGTATCTGAAGATATAGTTTATAAGATGTAAATTTAGTAATGTCTATATTAGAAATGACACTTATCTACCAGTCAAAATATATTAAATATATTTCTGTATAATTTTTCATTTAATACAATTTTCATATTCCTATAAAATTACTTTTATAAATGCATATTAAAAAGATTTTATTACATAATTTCATGCTATATTTTATATCATATATCATATAGTTTATATTTAATATGATCAATATTTTATCCAAACTTTTTGGATACTGTAATTCACCTGTTGTCTAAAAATAAGTTGAGACAATATGTCAAACTCTTCATAAATTTCATTTTTGTAATTACATAAAGATCAAGGGGAGGGTGTGAGAGAAGGGGTTGAATATGTGTCTGTGATTGCCTGCATCCAAAATAAGTTTTCTAAAGTCACTAAGAAAGTAGTTATATATTTATAAAATATATAAAGGCAGTATTGAAAGAGTAAAATAAGTATACAGTTTAAAGATACTGTCATCTTTAAAGAACAAGGTATGAAATACTAGTCATTCACTAGTAAACCTGAATTAGAACTTGAGAAAAATTAAAATTGATAGGAACATACAAATCCTTTTCTGTGACAATCATCACATCCTATATCAAATACTAAGGGCTTTCATTCTGTAGAATCTATCCTTGTTTCTTAAGATACAAAACTAGAAAGTAGATAGAAAAAAATAGTGAAATCTTATAGTGTGAACTAAAAGTCCTTACTACAAATCCAAACCTTAATTTCATCTTATTTCTCTGCTCCTCTTAACTTTATAATCAACAGTTAATTCTGTATCTTATCTTTATCTTTGGAGAAACATGACTTTTATTTCAAATGACTATATATGTTTATACACACACATACACACACACACACACACACACACACATATATACAAATTTAGATTAAATTATTTTTAATCTTACATTTAGTTTAAAATGTGACCTAGAAGGTTCATTAAATAAAAGCTCCCAGGGCTGGTGAGATGGCTCAGTGGGTAAGAGCACCCGACTGCTCTTCCGAAGGTCCCGAGTTCAAATCCCAGCAACCACATGGTGGCTCACAACCATCCGTAACAAGATCTGACACCCTCTTCTGGAGTGTCTGAGGACAGCTACAGTGTACTTACATATAATAAATAAATAAATAAATAAATAAATAAATAAATAAATAAATAAATAAATAAAAGAAAAAAGAAAAAAATTAAATAAAAGCTCCCAGTACAGTCATGGGTTCCATCCCTATAAGGTCCCACTCAGAGAATCCCAAGAAAAACACAAAACAAGTTTGAAACATTGTTTTTGGCTGTCTACCATAACTAGATGATAAAATTCCATTACCGAAGACATTAAACATTTAGATCATGGGAAATTTTTTGTGTAAGATGCAAGCCCTCAGCTACTGCTCCAGCATCATGCCTGCCTGCCTCCTGCAACATTCCTCGCCAGGATGTTCATGGACTAAACCTCTGAAATTGTAAGCAAGCCCCCAATTAAATGTTTTCTTTTATGAGATGCCTTGTTAATGGTGTCTCTTCACAGATATATAAACAATAACTAAGAGAGACCCTAAAATTAGGTGCACTTTAGATATAGGCATGTGAAAATATACCTGGCTGAGCAACTTTGTTGGTCAGAAATTCTGAAAGAGCAGACTATTAGAATTTGTCTCCAAACTTACTTTGTGAAAAATTGAACACATGCATTCTTAACTTGGTCACAAGTTGATGTCTTATGATTCAAGAAGAAGTAAAAAGTGCACCAGAAGAATACAAATTTGATAAGATCAAATATTAAGACAAAAAGCTAATAATTAAATAGAAATTCCCTTGAACTATCAAAGAGAGTAAAAGAGCTCCATATAAAGAGAAATGTACACACATACAGCTTTATATCTGCCTTAATAATTACAAGGACATCAAAGGCATGAATTTTCTCTACAAGGAAATCTGTTAGTTACCCCCCTGGGTTGGAGCTTGTGATTCGGTAAAGAAATAGTCCTATTCTTCAATACATAGTACAAGTAAAAAAATGAATGGATGTCTTTCCAAATGAATGTCTGCTCTTGTTAAGTGAATTTACATTTCCAGGTGTTTAATGGAGAAAATGAGTAATTATTATTCACAATTTAGTAGCATCCTCTTTCTTCAACTAACACATACCTTCCTGCGTTACCTTTGGGTAATTATGGATGACATTCAAGAATAACCAGGATAGGCAAACCAGGGAAACTCATTATAACTCTTCACCTTCATCTTTGTGACAAAAACTGTACCATCCAGCGTAATATTGAATTAGGGCTGGGTCTGTTGTGTTGAAAAGCTTCATGTTCCAAACCCAGTTATAGGATATCAAAATATTGTATATATTAACTTCAATTTTCTATCATTTTCACTTTAGAAGTAATATAGGTTATATTTATAAAATACTAAACGTGAATTTTGTGAAACGAGAATTAAAATTAATTTTTTGTACCATGCAAAAAGAATGTGTATTCAATCATTTTGTAATTTATTTTCAAAATAATATGTAAACATGAAGAATAAATATACTATAACTTTAATTACCCATGCTCTTCAAGTCAATTTTTAAATTAATCTATAACTCAACTCTTTCTTTTATGATGTTATAAATTATTTGTAACCTATAGAAAAATAATTTAAGTATTATATATTATAGTTACAGACAGTATATGTTTCTCAAAAGCATTATTTTGGCTATAACAATATGTGACTTCTGTTTTCCCCTTCTAGGGCCTGTGTGGATGTTGTTTGTGAGAGCATATGCTCAGTAGATCCAGACACTGATGAAGTGTGAGCTATGTCCCCATCTGTAGTTGTGGAAACATACTCACTGTAGGGACCCAGCCTAACCCTAACACTCAAACGGCCTTAAGGTCATCTCTCAAATATTATTTCCTTTCCACATTCAAGGTTAAAGGTAGTATAAAGGTTTTATATTTCAAGTTGTTTTTTAATGAATTTGATGTAATTTCCATTTGTGCTTAGGAGAATTATATTCCAATCTTCTACCTTAACCATCTGTCATAGAACTTCAGCACAACATTGAAATAAAATCCTGTTTCAAAACTTCCATGAGGAGACATCTAAAGATTATTATTGGTTGTGTCTAAAGCTCACTGACTCATATTTAGAGATTACAAATAAATATAAAAATAAACAGTATCAATGTTGTTTATTATAAACATAATATTTGCTAGGAATTATATCCTTGTGCATGATTCTTAAAACTTCTGTACATATATTGACAAAAAGTTACTAATATACTGAATGAATAAAATGGAATTATATCATTTACCTCATTTTAATTTTTGAAACATTTAAAAATAAATTTAGATATGCAGATTTTTATTTCATTGTGCACATTCATACCCATGTGCCATTGTTCAGGCTTCCTCATATCTATCACTACTATAAGGTTTATTTTAAAGGAAGGGCCAAGTGAATGTCTGTAGTCCATGTTATAAAGCTTCTCGTGCACTGGTATCAATGACAGCAAACTCACAGTTAAGGAAGAGACTTTTATGAGGCTTCTCTGACAACCGCCCCAACCCCCCAAAATAACAACTTAAACAGGAATCCATCAAAGAAAACTCTTAAAACTGGTGATAAGGACACTGAGGTGCAGATCTCTCCACAATAGATGGCTGCAGGCAGGGATCAGGGTGGGGAAGACCTTACTTTTCTTTAAGGAACTGGCCACCTTGAGTTTGACCACTCTCCAGTGATTATATAGACAATACAAATTGAACATTTGTTTTCTTCCTTCATTCCTTTTCTTCCTTCCTTCAATCCTTTCTTTCTTTCATTCTTTCTTCCTTTCTTTCATTCTTTATTAGTTTCTTTCCTTCTTTTAAAATCTTTTTTTTTTTTTGATGGAGAAGGCCACAAGAGTCTAGGTTGGACCCGGAAAGACTGAGAAGTAAGGGTGATCATGTGCCTTATGTGAACTTCCCAATTAGTAGAAATACTTTGTATATAAAACAAGAAATATTACAGCATGAAATAGTGGAGATGTGCCTGATATGCCTATGCAATATGGTGAGAAATTTCTGAAAAATCATAAAATATTAGGCTATGAACTTAACTTCTGGGATGTTTACTGTGAACAGAAAGTATGTGAATGAACTTTAGACCAAATTAAAGTGAATAACTTAGGTGAAAACAGTGGCAACTGTGTAGGCATTCTCTAACATGTCCTCTGTCCTTTTGTTTATCAAGCAAGGTACTTTAAGTTCAGTATAAGAATCTGATTTTCTAGCATACTACTTGAGGTCAGTATGTTAAACCACCTAACAGGAAAAGCTTTCAAATTGTAAATGCCATAATTAATATATGCACTTCGCTTTTAATGCACAAGCTGAACTTAGAGTTCATTCATATACACACATTGTTCATGCCATTTCAAATATAAAAACTAAGGAAGACTCACCTCAGTGTAATGGATATGAACTCTTTTATAATGAGTGTGTAAATATCTTTTAAACACGGTGGAAGGGAAGACTCTGTTATTATACCTCTAATTATACATGATGGATCATAGGCACCTGAACATACACACACACACACACACACACACACACACACACACACACACACACACACACAAGACTATACATACACTAAGATTTTATAATTAAAACTTTCATGATATGCTTGAAGCACTTATATGCTTCTTATAAGTTTAAAAGCAACAGTTTTTACATGGCCTATTCTTATCATAGTATATCTCTGCGGTTTAATCCTTGAACCTAAATGTTTTATCTTGAACACAAGTTTGTCCCAAGTCTATTTCTCTTTTTAGTGTGATTTTGAAAGCTCATTGTATTCTGAGTACTTCAAAGTGCCTTTCTCTGCACACTGTTCCGTTGTGGTTCTCTGAGTTAATTCCCTTCTTCTGCAAGAAGTAGCTTCTCTGATGAGTGCTGAAGGATGTACTGACCTCTGAGTCTGGAAATATGTCCTTAGGAGCCATTTTATTGCTTTGTTTCTTTAGTAGAATGGTATCAGTAGGTTTTTACCCAAGGCTCATGATCTACCTTTTCTCAACTTCTTGGTCTCAGTTTCTATGTACATAAGGCTTTGTTTTTTTCTTTTTTATTGTTTATGGTTTTCTCGATGTTTTCAAACCAAATAAACTTTAAAGATTAAAAATATGAAATTATAGAAAATAAGTATTTTTCTATAACTTTGCTAATTTTTATTTTGCATTAATTTATATTGCCAATTTTTATCTAATTGTGCTGATTCTTATTGTTTCAAGATTATAGAAAACTAGATCCACTTATTTGTCTAGAGCAATAAATGGTTGATATTACTCTGAAGTAATGAATCTATAGTCCATTAATATATTAACTGAAAAGCAAGGGCAATTCAGTGTAAAATATATTAGAAATATGAATAAAATAATCTTGAGAGTTGCATTTTAAAAAAGAAATATAGAAATTCCTAATTTTAGTCTTTGTGGGGTCATGGAGCTGTGGGGAGAGCAGACCTAGAGCAAGAGCTGGGTCGATCGATGAATGACCAAACTATGGAAATCTCATCCTGAGATCAGCAGGACTAGGATTGTTCATTCCCCATTGTTCTAGACCTCTGTGCCCCCTGAGCACAGTATCCAGATTAAACTTCCACTCTCCTTTTATTTAGCTGTTCAGCAGCCTTGGATGAACTGGGTTACCTGAAAGGGAGGCTGAAAATGAAAAAGGAATGGGGATGCGGGGGGGGGGGGGAAGCAAGAGAAGGATGATGCCAAAACAAAAGTTTCTGACTAAGGCTCAATGTTTAATATTTATAGTGAGAGACACATCCTTTGTTTAAGCTGGATTATGTTGTTTTATTTCAGTTGGAGTATGTTGCAAAGCAAGCTCAGCTGGCAGTCTGCTCCTGTAGGAAACTGCAGGAGAGGCAAGACAGAAGACTCCACCTAGGTGGAGAGCATTTTGAAGTAACTGTCTACCCATGACCCTTTTGTAGGGCACACTGTTTCTGTTTAGCTACCTGCTGAGTCTGTGTATTCCAGTTGTATTGCATAAAGACTGTGTGTGATGAATATTTACCTGCTACATAAAATGTAGAGTCCATTCTAAAGGCATAATCTGGGACTCAGACTTGGTGCATTTATCTTTGATTGTACTTACAACACTCACTGACTTCAGGATAAATTTGGGGCTAATGGGACCTATGACCAAATTGGAGAGCCTGTTATCACCAACATCTATCTTCTGAAAAACACATTTCTTTTTATTCACTCTACGTCTAGATTTTAGAAGTGGTTAAAAATAATTATGATAAATGGTTGAAGCATTTCAGAGCACACTGTTGAGCCTGGAGGTGGTTTGATCAACAACTGAAACTATAAGTTGTGTTTGTCAGTTTAGTGGGATAAAGTTAGTTTTCTTAATTATTGTACTCATGCAGTTCTTTGGAAACTGAAACTCTGATGTTCTTAGTTCCTTGGTATTTATGTATTAAGTTCCATTTGGGATAATGTAACAGAATTCAAAATTATCCTGCTAAATGGAAATGATAAAAATTACATCTGTTTGAAGCTTTTGAGAAATCTGGAAAACTCCCCGCCCCTGTGTGTGTGTGTGTGTGTGTGTGTGTGTGATTTATCCTGTGTGTATGTAAGTATGAATAGAGGCACAATGAAGGCCTCCTCTCATGCTTCTGCATGTGCCTCATTCATGGAAGCAAGTAAGTAGAAAATCAGCCATGATGTGTGCAGAGAACAACGGCATTCTGGGTTTGCTTTGCACATGATGTAAACTAAAGCCTACAGAAGTATCTACATAATTATATCTAAGCGTTTTGTTTGAAATTTTTATTGAAAAATGAGAGTAATCATACTCTATAAATTAAGAATTAAACCCTAGTATTATAAACAAAAATAATTGCACATGATTTCTGATTTTTTTTAAATTTGGGATTTGGTTTATTTGATTTGTCTTGCATGTATGTGTATAAAATTTATTTGTTTATATGTCAGTGTGCTCATGTATGTGAATGTAAGTGTTTGTGTGGAGGTCAGAGGACAAACTTGGGCATCTATCCTGGCCTCCTCTCTTGAGACATTTTTCTTCTTTCTTTGTTTTTTCTGTACAGCAGGTGTCTTAGTCAGGGTTTCTATTACTGGACAAACATCATGACCAAGAAGCAAGTTGGGGAGGAAAAGGTTTATTTGGCTTACACTTCCATGTTGCTGTTAATATCCAAAGGAAGTCAGGACTGGAACTGACAAGTAGGTCAGAAAGCAGGAGCTAATGCAGTGGTCATGGAAGGATGTTACTTACTGGCTTGCTCAATATAGAACGCAAGACTACCAACTCAGAGATGGCACCACCCACAAGGGGACCTCCCCGCTTGATCACTAATTGAGAAAATNCCTTACAGCTGGATCTTGTGGAGGCATTTCCCCAACTGAAGCTCCTTTCTCTGTGATAACTCCAGCTTATGTCAAGTTGACACAAAACTAGCCAGTACAGCAGGCTTTCTGAGATTCTCCTAACTTATTCTCCTGTATTAAAGTGAGAGGTTGATTACAAATACATGTAACCCGACTTTATGCAGATTCTAGGGACTAAAGTTCAAATCTTTACATTTGTGAATAAGCATATTATCCACTATATCATCTCACCAGTCCATTTCCAGATGTTTGAATTGACCTTAAACTACATATAGAAAAGTTACTATGAATATTTTCCTGGAAAAATTTTGTCAAGACTGGGATAATATGTGTTGTAAGATATGAATGAGACTAGACTTTTATGTCAGACAAATATAGAAGAGAGTGTAAAGTATTCTTCATGGGAAAATGATAAACTATGTCAGAGATTTAATGCAAAAATCTGTATGAAACAAGGAAGAAAATAGAGAGAACAGGGTAAAGTTGAATTAATTAAATTACAGCAACAGTTACTGTATTATGAAAAATTTTATATTGTTAAGATTCATTTATTATTATTCATAAGTATACCATAGCTGTCTTCAGATATACCAGAAGAGGGTGTCAGATCTCATTATGGATGGTTGTAAGCCACCATGTGGTTGCTGGGATTTGAACTCAGGACCTTCAGAAGAGCAGTCAGTGCTCTTACCGGTTGAGCAATTTCACCAGTCCCTTATGAAAAGTTTTTATGCAAATCTGCACCTTGCATTTCTATTCATTCATAACTTTTCCTCTAGTACATACAAAGAAATGACTTTGAATGCAGGTACAATTTCTTATCTGCACAAAATTAAATAAATATTAAACAAACCCACAAAACTGGCAAATGCTCAAAATTACTTTCAAATTATATTTTATGTATTCTTCTTACTTTGGACAATATTAAATATAAACCACAGGAGTCACATTATACTTTCGTTTTAAAAAATACTAACACAGAACTCTTTCTGCAGTTAGATAGCAGTCTCATATGTGATTTACATTCAGAATTAGTTTATCATTAATTTCGGTAGAAACAAGAAAAAAAATGATCTCTATTTTCCCAGAATTTCAATGATTAAAATACCATTGCCTCATACGATGAAATGATACCTTAAAAGACTATCAATATTAGCTTCCTTTTTGCTTTCAGATGCAAATGAAAAGAGTAAGCAGAATAGGGCATATAAAACAATCAGAAAGCTCTTTCTTCAGTAGACTTCAAGCTGTACTTCAGAGCAATAGTGATTAAAACTACATGGTATTGGTACAGAGACAGACAGGTAAATCAGTGGAATAGAATTGAAGACCCAGAAATAAACCCAAACACCTATGGTCACTTGATCTTTGACAAAGAAGCCAAAACCATATAGTGGAAAAAAGATACCATTTTCAATAAATAATGCTAGTCTAACTTGTGGTCTGCATGTAGAAGAATGCAAATTGATCCATATTTATCTCCTTGTACAAAGCTCAAGTTCAAGTGGATCAAGGACCTCAACATAAAGTCAGATACACTGAATCTATTAGAGAAAGTGAGAAAGAACCTCAAACTCATTGGCACAAGGTGAAATTTCCTAAACAGAACTTCAATTGCTTGGGCTCTAAGATGGAGAATTGACAAAAGGGACCTCATGAAACTGGAAAGCTTCTGTTAGGCAAAGGTCATAGCCAGTAGGACAAATCAGCAACCTATAGATTGGATAAAAAAAAAATCTCCATTTGCCCCACATCTGATAGAGGGTTAATATCCAAATTATGTAAAGAAATCAAGAAGCTAACCACCAAGAACACAAACAACTCAATCAAAAAATGGACTTTAGAACTAAACAGAGAATTCAGAGCACAGTAATCTCAAAGGGCTGAGAAATACTTAAAGAAATGTTCAAAGTCTTAGTTATAAGGGCAATGCAAATCAAAATGACCCTGAAATTCCATCTCACACCAGTCAGAATGGGTAACTCAAGTGACAGCACATGATGATGAGAATGTGGAGAAAGAGAAACACTCCTTCATTGCTGGTGGGATAGTATACTGGTATAACCACTCTGGAAATCAGTCTGGAGGTTCCTCAGAAAATTGAGTAGACCTACCTGAAGACCCAGCTATACTACTCTTGAGCCTATATCCAAAAGATGCCCCACCATACCACAGGAGCACATCTTCCACTATGTTCATAGCAGCCTTATTTGTGATAGCCAGAAGTTGGAAACAACCCAGATGTCCCACAACACAACAGAATGGACACAGAAAATGTTCATTTACATAATGGAATACTACTCAGCTATTAAGAACTAAAATATCCTCAGTTTTGCAGGCAAATGGATGAAACTAGAAAATATGATCCTGAGTGAGGTAACTCAGATCCAAAAAGACATGCATAGTATGTACTCACTAATAAGTGTATATTAGCCAAAAAAATGTACAGAGTACCCAGGATATAATCCACATAACTCAAGAAGTTAACAAGTCAAAGGCCCAAGTGAGGCTACCTCAATCCCTCTTTGGAGAGGGAAGAAAGCAATCACAGGAGGGGTAAGGGAGGAAGGGATCTGGGTGGGAAAGGAAATAGGAAGGGGAAGAAGTGAACCTGATCCGGTACTGGGTAGGGGGAACAGGACTGAAGCCCTGAGGGCCAGCAGAAAGAATGGAAACAGGCAACCTTGGGAGATAGGATGTTGGGGGACCCTCTAGAATGAACCAGAAATCTGGGAGGTAAAAGACTCTCAGGACTCAAAGGTCAGGACCTTATATGAAATGCCCTACAATGGGGAGAGGGAACTTATAGAACCTACCTGCAGCAGAAGATAGGGCATCAAGTGAGGGATGCCATCACACAGTCAAAAGCTCTGACCCAGAATTGTTACTGTCTGAAAGAACTGCAGAGACAAAAATGGAGAAGTACCAGAGGAAAAGGAGGTCCAGTGACAGGCCCAAACTGTGATCCAGCTCAGGGGAAGCCCCAAGGCCTGACACTATGCTGTGGTGCGCTCACAAAAAGGGGCCTATCATGACTGCCCTCTGATAGATTCAACAAGCAGCTGAAAGAGTCAGATGCAGGTATTTACACCCAACCAATGGATTGAAGCTGATGACCCTGTGGTTGAATTAGGGAAAGGCTATCTGGAGAAGCTGAAGAGAGTGACTTCATAGGAAGACCAGCAATCTAAACTAACTAGGACCCCAAAGATTTCTCACACTGAGCCACCAACTAGGCAATATACACCAGCTGATATGAGGCCCTCAAAACATATACAGCAGAGAACTTCCAGGTCTGGACTCAGAGAAGATGCATCTACCCCTCAAGAGACTTGGGGCTCCAGGGAGTGAGGAGGTCTGGTGGGGTGGGGGTGGAGGTAGGACATCCTCTTGGAGACTGGGGTGGGGATGGAAGACAGAGGAGATATGGGATATGTAACAGTTGAAGTGCTGACTGGGAGGGGGATAAAGTATGGACTGTAAAAACAGATTAAAGAATAAATTTTAAAATATTTTTAAAAAATAGAAAAAAAGAGAAAGAAATGTTCAGCTTCCTTAGTTAACAGGGAAATGCAAATCAAAACCACCCTGAGAGTCCACCTTACACTAATCAGACTGGCTATTATCAAAAACTCAGGTGACAGTAGATGCTTGTAAGGATGTGGTGAAATGAACAATCCTCAATTGCTGGTGAGATTGCAAGCTTTGGAAATCAATCTGGCAGTTCCTCAGAAATTTTGGACTAGGTCTTCCTGAAGACCCAGCTATATGCTCCTGGGCATATACCCAAAAGATGCTCCACCAAGTAATAAGGACATTTGAACTATTATAAGCTGTAGCTGCAGTGTTAAATATACTATGACTTGTCCTATATTTAAAAATTGCACTGTGCAAATGTTTTTCCAACCACTCAAGCTTAAATTCTGTATTTGAATATGTGATAATAATATTATATTTTGAATTCTTTCTTTTACAAATAATGAATACCTACTTATATACTGTCACAGTAAATTATTTTTATTTTACATGTAATGCTCTCTTTGTCCAAAATGATTTCCAAAAGCTCTGTAATTGTTTCCTATTTTTCTGCCATCCTATCAAATATTGAGTCCAAAAAATTGTCAATAAGAATAAAGATAAATTACTTTACTATAAATTACCTGGAACATTTTAAATATCAAAACAATTCATGTATTGTATTATAAATTATATTTTAACTATATGAATATTATAGGAAAGAATCAAAGCATGTCAACCTTCAGACCAGCCCTGGGGCAAAGTGGCAGGTAGTTAAAATGAGCACAAGAAAATATCTGACCTAAAAATTAGAATAGAGATTTAAATCTCAAAGCAACTAACGTGTGTGACAGGCAGGCTTACCTAAAATTCATCAATCCAATTCTCCATGACATTGTGTGCAGCACAGTTAACACAGAAGCATTGCTGTGTTTCATTTGCTTCTAAAAAGAACATTTTATTAGTTTAATAATTCATAATGCTATTTATTTTATTTCTGTTTACTTAGATTTACTAAGTTAAATTATTCAGAGTTAAATCACACCTTTGTTTTTATCTGCACAAGTAACCTCTACCCCATGTTGTCCTAAGGCTAATATACCAGTGTCTTCATTTTGCATATAATTTACTGCTTAATGAAAATCTTTAAATTTACTACATAAACATATTTTTTTGCATATTAAGTGTACTTCAAAGTAATAAAAACAGTATTTCATATTCCTTCCTTATCCCAGATATTTCATAATGCATCTTTGTGGACAATGTTCTCTGCTTCAGACTTTATCCCACAGTTTATTGTCCTGCAAAGATGAATGCAGTCCTGACTAATTGCTGTCCTGATGTGATGTGGAAGTCATCATTGCTTTTCTCTAATCTTAGGCTTGATATTCAATAATAAAAGAACTTGGTAAGGTTTGTTGTTCAATGGAGATTCTTCTAGTTTAGTTAGTTAATTAGTTTGTTTGTTTTTTACAATCTTGTCATTTTTTTTTAGTCACCTTAATTTGGTATGAGACAGTCTCCTGTGGCACAAGTTGACACCAAATATACTATGTAGTACAGTCATTTATTTTATTTTTCTTTCTGAGGCAGGTTCTCAACTACCCCAAGCTAGCCTAATACTGGCTATGTAGCCAAGAATAAGCTTGAGCTTTTGATCATTCTTTTGCACTTCTCAAGGGTTGGATATGTGGGTTTGTGCCACCACATACAGCTTGAAATCACCCTTGAAACTAGTTTCTATTAAGAAAGATACTCCTTAGTAACGTATACTGACTTGAGGTAGGCAAGACCAATCAAATAAGTGCATAGATTTATTCTGTGAAACTTCAGAATATGATCAAATCTCTGTCCTGTTCACCTTGTAATCATAAATTCATGTCACTTAACAGTGAGGCATCCAAAGATTTCACAGTACCTCATTTGAAATAACCCAGTTTGCACAAACAATTTTAGGCAATGATCATGACATCTTTCAGTATATGTTATCATTCATTTGTTGAAACACATTAAATGTATTTAGTACATGGCAGTAAAGAGTAGAGTTATACATTTATCTAGATTTGAAAAGCGCTGAGCTGATTGTTACTAGACCTACTCAGGATGGAATAGAGCCTTCCAATTCTTCCAAATGTTGCTATTTTGCTATAATTCATTGTGGGTTTTGTTGCTGTTATTTTTGTTTTTGTTTGTTTGTTTGTTTCCTTTTCATAATATCTATTCATCTTTCAGCTTGAGATTATTCTTCTTGGATTTTCTTCTTTTCTCTGCTCTTCTATCAATCTCTCAGCGCCTCTTGTGCTAGATTCATACTTTCCATTGTGTATCTCAGGGAGAGAGCTGTTCTCGTCCTGCCCTTCACACATAGTCACATTTAGACAGCAAATATCTTTCTGGTAATCATTTAGCTAGAATAACCTCCACAGAAATCATTCATGTATTAAATCTCCAGTGGAACAGAACAGTGGCAGCTGTCTGGATCATTTTGGAATTTCATGGAGCCCAGGTCATCTTGCAGCTAGAAAGCACCATATTGGAAAATGTATCCAGATCTATCTTTACTGTTAATAGAACGGTTTTCCTAGGCATTGGTAAAGAATTTATACTGTTTTAAAATGTAATCTGGTTGACTATCTTCAAAATGAAAATGTTAGCAATGGATGAGAAATAAAAGTCAGCCTGTCCTTACACCCTACTTACATTTAATGACAAAGGAGTAACTCATGACCAGTCTAGTGTTTTCTTCCTCTATCTATCATTCTCTTCTCCCTCTCTCTTTCCCTCTTTTCCCCTCTCTCATTTTTCCTTCCCATCTTATTTCTCTTTTGACTTACCTACTTAAATCTATATTACAATAAGTAAACATATATAAAAGTATTTTCTCAATAAAGTCTTTTAACCTCCCAAAAAATCAAAGTAAAATTTATTTGAAAAACTTAATCCTTTCAAATTATTTTCTGTTATGCTGCAATTAGTTTCTACCTTAATATACCTAGGGTTAAAATAATAATTTCAGCATATTCTATTAAACAGACTCTATCTTTATATTCTAACATTTCTAAAATGAGTCTATAGCTTATACGCATTTCACACCATCATTCTCTAGTTTCCTTCTTCTTATTTCATGTTTTCCCTTCTTTAATCCAAAAGAGCCCTAGAGGCTCAGGCTAACTATGCTATTATGCCGAAATTTTGGTAGCATCAAAGAATCTACTCCTAGGAGACTGTCTATCCAGCATGCTTCAGGCTTGCCAGATAGTTGAAAATGGATGGGGATATCAGAATACCAAGAGTTGGACATTCATCCACACTCCTACAGATGTGACAGATATCTTTGTGTAATAGGTTATGTGATGTCAGTGCATGCTACCCTGCATTTTTCATTTTTCATGTTGCTTACTGTCTCTTTCTGAAATGAGAAGAGAAAATATACTAGAAATCCATTCCATTCTGAAACATGCTTGACTCCACAGGCAGTTGCAGCTCTTACATTCAGTGACATTTCCTTAGGCTTTAGATAGATTGAATTCCGGCGAATATTTGAATAAACCCATGTTTCATTGACTCAGGCTGAAATAGCACTTTGTCTATGAATCCAATGTGTTTCAACCTATAAATCACTTAAGAATCTGATATGCAAATAGATTTATATTATTTTATTACTCATTATGGAATTAATCCTTTGACTCTTTTTAATTTCACTTACATGAATTCTAACGTGCAGTAAAAATACCATATTGGTATTTGAATTATCTACATGAGGTAATTGTACAGTAATAACAAGGACCCAGTTTACTTTTTAACATCTGTTCAAATTATTTTCTCAAGATTGTTTCTAGAGGTAAATGACTAAATATGTCTACTTTATAATTAATCATGAAAATAATATTGCCTGGAACTGATGAAAAAATTACAAATTTTAAAACAATTATGACACAATTTCAATAAAAATTAGCTGTAACTATTTGATGTAGCAGTCATAATAAAAATTTGAGCATGTATCTTTAGTAGAAACTTAGAAAAATATTAGTAAAAGTTCAAAATAAATACTATCAAAGCAAAGGTATATATTTAAATTTGTTATGTGCTTTGGGAGAAACCCACTACACTGGGAATATTTAGATGCTTTTTCTAACATGCTACTTCATCACTTTAGTCACCATCTCACTTTGTATAGTTAGCTCAGAACCTTCCTTTTAATCATAAGCTCTTAGTGCCAAGAGTCTTCAGTGGCAACAAAGATAAGATCATGTAATTGATTAGCTCTGACTTACTTGTTTCCTCTGGGTTGCAAGACTAATAATTCTACATCAGAAAACAGATTCAGCATGGGTGTTATAAAATAAATAAAGATCATCACCTGTAGTAGTGTGATAGGTCCACACACCCCAAACTCTGAATGCCATTTTAAAAATATTAGTTCAATTTACATACTGACCACAATTTCCCCTCCATCCTCTTCTCCTAGTTCTTCTCCCCATACCCATCTACTCCTTCCATTCTCATCAGAAAAAGGGTAGCCTCCCATCTATATCAACCAGCCTTGGCATATCAAGTTAAAGTAAGACTAGGAGTATCTTCTGTAGAGGCTAGACAAGGGAGTTCAGTAGTAAGAAAGGATCCAAAAGGCAGGCAACAGAATCAGAGACAAATCCCTCTCCTGCTGTTAGGAGTTTCAGAAAAAGAACAAGCCACACAACTGCTACATATGTAAAGAGGGTCTTCATTAGTCCCATGCATGCTTTCTTGTTGGCAGTTCAGTCTCTGAACCACTATGAGGCCAGGTTAGTTGCTTCTGCAGGATGTTTCTTGTGGTATTCTTGACTCCTCTGGCTCCTACAATCCTTCCTCATCCTCTTTCACAGAATTCTTCAAACTACACGTAAGGTTTATCAGGTGGGTCTCTGCATCTGTTTCCTGAGATCCAGCTGTAAGGCGTTTTCTCAATTAGTGATCAAGGGGTAGGTCCCCTTGTGGGTGGTACCATCTCTGGGCTGGTAGTCTTGGGTTCTATAAGAGAGCAGGCTGAGCAAGCCAGGGGAAGCAAGCCAGTAAGTAACATCTCTCCATGGCCTCTGCATCAGTTCTTGCTTCCTGACCTGCTTGAGTTCCAGTCCTGACTTCCTTGGTGATGAACAGCAGTATGGAAGTGTAAGCTGAATAAACCCTTTCCTCCCCAACTTACATCTTGATCATGATGTTTGTGCAGGAATAGAAACCCTGACTAAGACACTGTTTTTGAAAATGTGCCTCCCATTTATACTCCAAGGTTGTTTATATCTATTTTTCTTACATCTACTGTTATATAAAACAGTATTTCTCAAAAGAATTATTGACACAATTTGAGTAGCTGACTCTTATTTGATACATTCACAGGTCCTAGTACATTTCTGATGGTCTCTAGCAGAATAATACAACTCTTTTGAGAATCTTCAATATTAATTTAAGATGAATTTAGATTACTCATTTTTTTCTTTCACTAAATTCTCTTACATCTTTTCATTTCCTTTTATTTTATCACCATAACTAAGTGTTGAAGTATGGGTGTTTATTTAAAATTTCAAATGCCCAAAGTTATGTCTTGCTTTTTCAAAAGTCTGATACAAGTTGTCTTAGTTTACTTTTACTTTAGCTCTTAAAAGACACTGTTCCACTCTTCTTACAAATCCAATGTCGCAGTGATAAAACTTAACCAATAGATTGTTCTTTCTTTGCAACTATACCCTCTCTACAATTTTTAAATTTTATTTTCTTGCTTTCAAATATTATTTATTATTAAATATTATTTTATTTATTTACATCACAAATGTTGCCCCCCTCCCAGCTGCCCCTGACAAAGTTCTTACTTCCAACTTCCAATATCTTTGGCTTTGAGAGGGTACCCCCCTCCCAGACACCACCCTTCCCTGTGGCATCAAGTCTTTATAGGATTCAGCATCCTCTCCCGCTGATGCCAGACAGCGCAGTCCTCTGCTATACATGTGCTGGGGCTTTGAAGCAGCCTGGGTATGGTCTTTGGTTGGTGCCTTAGTCCCTGGGAGCTCCTAGGGGCCCATATTAGTTGACGCTGTTGGTCTTCCTATGGGTTTGCCATCCCCTTCAGTTCCTTCAAGCTTTCCTCTAACTTTTCCGTAGAGGACTCCGACCTCAGTCCAATGGTTGGCAATGAGCAACCGCCTTTGTCCCGGTCAGATGCTGGAAAAGCCTCTCAGAAACAGCCATGCTGTATTCATCTCTGCAAGCCCAATATAGCACCAGTAGTAGTGTCAGGGTTTAGTGCCTGCCCATGGGATGAATCCCAAATTGGGCTGGTCACTGGTCTGCCATTCTTTCGATCTCTACTCCATTTTTGTCTCTGCGTTTATTTTAAACAGAAACAATTTTAGATAGAAAATTCTGAAAATGGGCTGATGTCCCCATCTGGTCTCTTCAGGTTCCATATTCCCACTGCTGGGCATTTCGGCTAAGGTCACCCACACTGAGTCCTGGGAGCTTCCCACATCTCAGGTCTCTGCCACTTTGTAGAGGTTTTCTCCAACCCTTACCTCCTACCCTGAAGCTGCATATTTCCATTCATACTCCTGGCCCTCTGGGCTTCTCTCCCATTGAACATTGGTACTTGTTATCCATTAAAGATTCCTCTGTTGAGAATTCTCTGCTTAGCACTGTACCCCATTTTTTAATTGAGTTATTTGGTGATTTGGAGTCTAAATTCATATATATATATATATATATATATATATATATATATATATATATATATATATATATATATATATATATATATATATCCTTCTGCCCCCATAACTGAACATGTCCCTTTTCCCCTCCCATTCCCCTCTCCTACCTAGTTCCCCCAATCCCTCTCTGACTCCCATGACTATTTTGTTCCCCTTTCTAACTGGGATTAAAGCATCCTCACTGGTGCCTTCCTTCTTGTTTGACTTCTTAGGGTCTGTGAGTTGTATCACAGATATTTTGTACATCTTAGGTAATATTCACTTACCTTTGAGTACATATCATACATGTCCTTTGGGGTCTGGGTTACCTCACTCAGGATATTTTCTAGTTTCATCCATTTGTTTGCAAAATTCATAATGTTCTTGTTTTTAATAGCTAAATATTATTCCATTGTATAAATGATTTTTTCTTTGGTAGAGGGACATCTGGTATGCTTCCAGTTTCTGGCTACTATGAATAAGGCTGCTATGAACATGACACCACCTCCCACTTCATCAAACCTCTAACTCCCTGGGGCCTCCAGTCCCTTGAGGGTTAGGTGCATCTTCTCTGACTAAATCCAGACCCAGCAGTCCTCTGCTGTGTGTCATTTGGGGGCCTCATATCAGCTATTGTATGCTATCTGGTTGGTGTTGCAGTGCCTGAGAGATCTCGGGGTGGGGGTACGGTGGGGCTCCAGGTTAATTGAGACTGCTGGTCCTTCTACAGGGTTGCCCTCCTTAGCTTCTTCAAGCTGTCACCTAATTCAACCACAGGGGTCAGCAGCTTCTGCCCATTGGTTTGGTGCGATATCTGCATCTGACTCTTTCAGCTGCTTGTTGAGTCTTTCAGAGGGTAGTCATGATAGGGACCTTTTTGTGAGCACTCCATAGCCTCAGTAGTAGTGTCAGGTCTTGAGGCCTCCCCTTGAGCTGGATCCCAATTTGGGCCTGTTGCTGGACTTTCTTTTCCTCAGGTCCATCCCTTCAGTTCTTTCAGGCAGGAACAATTATGGGACAGAGTTTTGACAGTGAGATGACAACCCTATCCCTCACTTGATGTTCTGTCTTTCTGCTAGAGGAGGGCTCTACAAGTTTCCTCTCCCCAGTATAGGGCATTTCATCTAAGGTCCTGCCCTTTGAGTCCTGAGAGTCTCTCACCTCCCAGGTTTCTGGTATATTCTAGAGGGTTCCCCCAATCTCCTACCTCCAGAGGCTGCCTGTTTCCATTCTTTCTGCTGGCCCTCAGGACTTCAGTCCTTTTCCCCAACCAAATACCAGGTCATGTTTCCCTCTCCCTCCACCATCCCCTTTCTCTTCAGGGTCCTTCCCTCCCTACCCCCTTGTGGTTGCTTTATTCTCCCTCCACAGTGGGTCAGAGGCATCCTCACTAGGGCCTCAGCTTGTTGAGCTTTGTGAGTTCTATGGACTGTATCTTGGGTAGTCTGTTTTTTTTTTTTTTGTTTTGTTTTGTTTTCTTTTGGTTTGTTTGTTTTTGTTTTTGTTTTTGTTTGTGGCTAATATCCACTTATTACTAAGAACATACCACGCATATCATTCCAAAACGAGTTACCTTACTCACAATAATATTTTCTAGTTCTATCCATTTGCCTGCAAAACTCAGGATGTCCTTGTTCTTAATAGCTGATTAGAATTCCATTGTGTAAATGAACCACATTTTCTGTATCTACTCTTCTTTTATGGGACATCTGGGTTGTTTCCAGCTTCTGGCTATCACAAACAACACTGCTATGAACATAGTGGCACATATGCTCCTGTGGCATGGTGGGGCATCCTTACCTTTCACCATCTGATTTTCTCCAGTGTTAACTGGCCTAGGTGTCTTGGATTGGAGCAGGCATCCTTGGAGCTCAGTAGAGCCATGTCTCATGGATTAAATAAAGAAGGTCTTCTGGAAGGCCTGGTGCTGTTTCTGGTTAGAGCAGGCCTCCTGTGTCCCTGGTTAGAGCAGTCTTCCTGGAAGTCAGGGAAGGATATGGGATGGTGAGCATGTATGTTGAACAGGTAGAGGTCAGACTGTCTCTCTACATTTCTAATTTTCACATTTATATTTATAACAAAACAGAGGTTTAGTGTAATGTCTACATGTGTGGATATATTTTTACTTCTTATTCTACAGAGCTTTGGAGGGAAGATTTCATATTGGGAAAATGATTTATTTATTTATTTATTTACTTACGTACTTACTTACTTACTTATTTTTCCTTTGTTTTTCTTTGAATACTCCCTAGCTGCTAAAAAGAAATGTAGTGTTTGACACTTAGTTCATCTTTATATTTATTAGATCATTCTAAAGATATATTTTATGTCCTGTTCTAGAAAGTTGATAACCAATAATATGCTGCCTATCACATCTAGTTATATAAATGTCATTTAAATTTTTCTTTTATTTTAAAATTTACAGTTTTGTGATTAAAATACTTTTCATATTTTCTTGCTTTATTTTTGAAATTAATCATTTTTTGAGTGATCAGGTTTTAGTATTTGTCTTTTAATTGTATCATTAATATTAATTTTTTTAAAAAAATATCTTACTTTCTGCACTCAATCATCTTCCATACAGAGATCATTTTCTCACTATCTCTGATGAGGCTGACCATTTTTACAGTTTCACAATCCACTTTACCCTCTGTCTTAGAAATCTACATCAATCTGCAATGTGTTTTCTATTTCTCTTTGTCTTCCTTGAAGTTTTGGTAACTTAAGGGTGTGCTGTTCTAGTCCTACATCCATGCATATTTTTCAAATCTGCTTCTGTTTATGAATTCTGGTCTTATTCTATTATAGCTAATGTGTATACTGTGTATGATCACTATGCTTTTTAATTTATGGAGGCAGAAATTTATTATGCTTCAAATAAAACATCCTGTATTGACTTTTCAGATCAGTTTTAGATGATGATTAAGCCTTCAGCCGTTGAATGGCCATCCATCTTTAGAAGCCCCAGACTTATGTCAACAATATTTAAAAAGGCAATGACAGGGCAGATATGTTCTTCAAAGTCATGTTGACGTTTTAATTTCTATTTGATTGATTCCTCGTTTTCTTCCACAAATGAGCTTCTCATGTATTTTCGGGAATTATATTTCATTACAACAAATACAAGGATTATTAGATACCTAATTAATTATGAATTAATTTCATTAGTTTAAATATCTTTTAGAGTCACAGGTAATATTTCTAGCATTAACTTCACATTTGGCATATTTACTCAACCAATCTATGTCATCTATTAGTCTTGAAAAATGATTTTTTCTATGTATTAATGTCTTATTAGAAATAATGGTTGGTGTTCTGAAAAGATGAAAAAGCTTGAGGTGTGAAGAAGATTTTACTGAAAATATTGCATACATTAATTTTCTACATTGCATTTCAATGAGCATAAATAAGAAAACACTCATGATTTTTTTCAAATTTCAGATAGTTTAATCATGGAAACAGTATGAGTTACTCAAAAATAGACACAAATCATTCCAGCTCTGTAATTTCTAGATATAACATTTGCATAACACCTATATCTTCCAAATAACAGAGAAAGATATTTGTGTTTGCAACTATGCCCAGACTTGTACAGATCACCACCTATTAGGAAACATGCTATTTTATACATTCTTCACTGACAGAAATTTAAACGTGATGACTCAGTGTATACCTCCTAGGAAATAGAAGTGACACATGTCCTAAAATCAAAGATTTCTTTATTAAGTAAATGAGATATTCATTTTATTCATCAGCCATAAGTGTGACAAATATATTTGGGGTACATTATATTCAGTTTGATGGTACAATTGCTTATATAACTTATTTAATGACATATTTCTGCTATTACATTTAGTCTGCAGTCACCAATCTTGCTTATTTTTTGAAAATAACAATAAGTAATAGAAGTTGATTATATTGCAAAAAGTAATTTGAAAAGTTAATGTTTCACTCTTGAAAATTTGGTGTTGACTTGAACTGCTCTATTTAGGTGGTAAGATAAAACACTGCAGAGTTACAAAAGTATTTAGAAGTGATCTATTTTATTATTTTTATCATTCATGGAATTACAGTTTTAAGATGATAATTTTTCTTAATCAATGCATACATTCTACATGAACTTCATTTAAAAATTCATACTTAATTCTAATGCTCTTCCAGAGAACTAAATTTTTCTCACATAAATTGAAGTATTTGAAATTTTGTTGTGGTGTACAAAATTCTGTCTACCTAAAACTAATGACATTGGATATCAGAATGTGACTTTCTTTGAATCTATGAAAATGTAGTTTGAAACATGAGAGAAAAGGAAAGAAGAGAAGTAACAAAACCAAGGCCAGGTCCAAACTATGATGTAAATCATAGTTTGGGTTGTAATTGGTTTTACTAATAACAGTCTTCATTTATATATTGCACCCAATATGATTCTTATACCACAGAGACTGAAATCAATAACTATTGCTAAATAAGCAGGAATTGAAAGTTTTTTGAGGTCTTTAACTACATAGTTTGAAAATAGTTTTAATTTATCACAAATTAATATTAAAACAATTTTAAGTTTAAATATATTTTGATAATATTTTTCCCTTCCCCAAGTTTGTCCATATTTTCTTCTCACTGACCTATATACCTAAATTCAAATTCTTTCTCAAAAGTTTTCTGTTTTAGTAGCAACATAGATTGTCTATCAGCCCTTTAAATTTATTTGTTTTAATTTCTTCTTGAAGTCATTTGAATTTTACTTACGATGTACAAAATAACTTTTTAAATTTTCTGATTGCATCAAGCACTCTAGATGGTCCTGATTTAGTCATGATGCAAAACATTTTGTGATCACAGTGAGGAAAGACACACTGAAGGTTATGTACTTTGGGTTCCATGATGGCTTGCACCAACTGTGGCATGGGGTGAGCTAATGAGCTCTTATGTTCTTGGGTCCTATCCAAACCAATTACAGATAATGAAAGTATTTTCTTAGAGGCTCACTGTCAATATACCGATTTGATTGTTATAATTATGATTATCCTGGCTTACAAAGTATTTAATGTTAATTCTTAGAAGTATTTTTTTTACCTATAACAGCAGTTTTTCTTCTTCTTCTTCTTCTTCTTCTTCTTCTTATTATTATTATTATTATTATTTATTCAATTTTTTTTACACTCCAGTCATTATCTCCCTCTCTGTCTGCCCTCTGCCCTCCGACTGCTCCTCACCCAATTCCTCCTTTCCTCTGCTCCTATCTCCAAGATTATGTCCCCACCTCACTTCCCACCCATACCAGACTTCCCCACTCCCTGGAGCCTCAAGTCTCTCGAGGGTTAGATGCATCTCCTGTCACTGAAGCTGTACCTGGCAGTTCTCTGCTTATATATGTGTCCAGGCCCTCATATCAGCTAGTATATGCTGCCTGGTTGGTGGCTCAGTGTCTGAGAGATCTCAGTGGTCCAGGTTAGTTGAGACTGGTCTCCTATTGGTTCACCCTTGTGGAAAAATACATAAAATAATTTAAAATCTAGCTTTGGATGATATGAATGATCAAATTACTAAGTAAGTTTTGTATGGTATGGTTGTACACAACTTTTATCCTGGATCTTGGAAGACAGCATCAGGTGGATCTCTGTTAGTTTGAGGCCATCCTGTTCTTCAAGTAAGTTCCAGCCCAGCCAGGATTGTACATTGAGATTCCATTTAATGAAACTTAAATTTTAAAACTGAGGTTCTAATTTTGAAATTGGATGTGGCATGGAGCAATATGATGGAATTTTAAGGTGTGTAGGTATCCATGTTAGTCTGCCCATGTGTTTTTATCTATGTATGGGTGGGTGCAGGTACATGTATACATGTATACAGATATGTCTGGAGGGCAAAGGATAGTCATTCTTCATGTCCGTAAACTTTTAAAATAGTTTTGAGACAGAGATTCTTAGAGTTCTGGAATTTGCCTAATAAGCTAGGTTTGATTGTCCAGGGAGCTCCAAAAATCTGGCTTCTTTGCCTACCTGTCTCTGGGATTAAAAATATGTCCCAATGAACCAGCTTTGCTAAAGGTATTTTCTGGAGATTGAACTCATGTTTTCCTGTTTGTACATCAAGAAGTTTGCTAACAGCTCTTTTCCCAGATGTTTTCTAAAATTCAAAGATGTACTTTTTAGATACAATTTCTAAACTGATTCATATTGAAATTCCCAAGCTCCATTATCCCATAATACATATTTAGATAAATCACTGAAAAAGGGTTTATATAAATGTGTCTTTATTGCATGTATTTTCAAAGACTGTACATTTGAGTTAGGGTCTCTATGTTTGTATTCACTGTGTTCCATTTCTAACTAATTGAGTACTGCTAAATACGTGGTTCCTACCACAAGATTGTCACACACTGGTGGGCCCATTTCGAGTGTAGTTGCCCCATACATAAGCAATTTCACAGTTTCTATCTGCCTTTCTCCTGTATACATGGTAGAACTGAGTCTATGATTTTGGAAATATTGTCATATATTTCAGTTCAAGCTGCAATAATCTATCAGTACTGCCAGCTACTGGTCTTACCTCACAGTGTTCATTTTATTGCTATTTTCAAACTTTTGTGATGATGCTTAAAATTTATCCAAGTGTTCAATATATTAGTATGTTCCACTAAGTTCTTTTTTCTATGTAAGAATCATGTAAATGTGCTCACTCTGTATCTCACAGAAGTCCTGACTAACTTTATGGCAAACTTCTCAACCTCTTATGATGTTAATACAATCCTGCATATACTGTGCCATAGACATTTTAGACCAAAATGCACTATATAGCAACAGGATCAGCTTGCTGTGGAGCAAAATTTATGCAAAATAGTCCAGTAATATCTTCAGTGTTTATTCAAAGTTCATACAGATTCAAAACAGTATATTTTCTACTAGGTGACTATCTAAGAAAATGCAGTTTTATTATATTTCTGTTGTTTTATAATTTTCCCAATTAAATTTATTAATACCAAGGCATAACTACAAAGGGAAATTATTAAGAGAGAATATAACTAGACCCTGCATGTTTAAAAGGCCATCAGGGTTTTCCATGTTGAATGTACCAGGTGACTTCTAAAGCTTGCTTGAGATTCTGTGGTATCATGCCACAGCTTTAATGATCTGCTAAGGAATTTGATGAGCCTTGTTTTCATATTATTCTGTGAGCTAGGGAGAATGTCTTAATTTTCAATAGCCTGAGACTTTTCTGTCCTTATGATATATTTTCTTTTTTCCTGCCTTCCCCTTTCTCTCCCTCCTTTCTCCTTTTATTTTTAAAGTATGCATTAGTATGTATTTGTCTCTGTAAACAATATGATTGATAGAAGCAGTAAAGAAAGCAAAAGCACTGAGTGAATCTCTGCTGCCTCCTATTACATCTGGGGCTCTGATCCTTAATTGCCTGTCACAGGCACTGAGCCATGCAGCCAGCAGGGCTGCCACCTCCTGTTTGGTCAAGTTGTCATCTCCTATTAATGTGAACCCTGTTGTTTTCCCCTTGCCTCTACTTTTTCACTCTACATGTGATGAAAATCTATTTTCTACATGTGCTATGAGTGTACCAAAATTTTATATTTGAAGAAAAATGTAAAAAGAAACACAAAAGACTTTCACTTAGAAAGTGACTTTCCTCACAAGGGCCACAACATGGTATTCTTTTAATAGTTTGTATCTTTTTTTTTCCATTTTCTATATCACTTGGCTATGTTCTAGCAATAAGGATCATCTGAAAAAGCAATGAAACAAAATATAAAATGCAAGGAAAGAACCTGAGACAAGGTTGAATATACCCAAAATGTTTGTTTGTTTTACAAAATTTCAGGACAAGTATACAGAATTGAAGATCCTGTTGTTTTGTGGCTTTACTCCATTAGCACAAGAGGGAGATTTCACATTATAATCACTAATATAGTCTGTGCTTATGATTTTATTTATTTGTTTGTTTATTATTTACTTATTTATTCTATCATCAATACAGTTGCAAAATTCTCCAAACCAAAGTTTAACCAGAAGGCTTCATTTATTAGAGAAGATTGCTGGAATGTAGTCCAAACCGCTGGTCCGAAAAGAAAACAAAACAACTGATGTTTTGTTGGTAGATATTGTCTTGCTTGGAATATGAAATTCCCTAATAGGCATTTATGTGTAAAACGTTGGAATCCCAGCTGGTGATGTTAATTCGGGATGAAGAGGAAACATTTCGATATGGAACATATCTAGGAATAGCAGATCGCCAAAGGAAGGTTATGGCTGGAACCTTGTCCTGACTGTTTTCCTGGCTTCCTCTTTCCTTCCTGTTCACTACAGTGTGCTATATGTAGCTTATCTTCCCATTTTCTTAGCTGCAAACTGATCCCTTTTGCCTTTGCCTCCTTTGTCAACACTGATGGCTGGAAATATGAAATGAAATAAAAATGAATTTCCTTTAGTTGCTCACTTATTAAAACCAGTGATGAGAAAAGTAACTGACAAGATAAACTAGTTTTGGAGAGGTGATGACATCAGTAACACGACCCAAAATGTGTCTTAGAAGCTTTTGAAACTAATTTTCAAGATGAAGTTGGATTAATACTTTATGGGTGGTGTGTATATGTGTGTGTGTGTGTGTGTGTGTGTGTGTGTGTGTGTGTGTGTGTGTTCATGTGTCTCTGATTTTGCTGTAGGAAGCCATAAACAATGAATCGAGCCAGTCTTAAAATGAAGGACATAAGAACTGCAAATGACAAGAACAGAAGCCTCAGTGGTCCCAAACTATTGGGTTTCACATTAAAATATCACCTGTTCTGATTGACAGACATGGATTCCTAGGATTTAACATTTTTCTCTGCTGGTTTTCATTCTTGGGCCATCCCTTCCTTTCTATTCTATTACTGCCACTTGTAATGGAGAGAGTTACTCTGTGCCATTTTATATTCAAAATATGTAGGGTGAATTTTCACCAGAGCTCAGAGCTGAAACTGCTATAAATCTCAGAAGAGAACTAGGCTTTTGAGTAATGTTGCAACAGTTAACACTTTGGGATCTCTTAAAGGTAAACTAAGTATATTTTGCATTATGAAGTATCTAAGATCTTTGAGTCCATGAGCATCATTATGTTTTGTGTATGAAGTGTTCTGCACAATTTACATATATGCTTAACCCCTAAGCTTATGATAGACTGAAAGCAAAATAACACATTAGATACGATTTCTACCACATATATATTTGTAGCCATGGCTGCCTCCATTTATACTCTTTGGTTGGTGGTTTAGTCCCTGGGAGCTCTGGGTGGTCCAGTGAGTTGATATTGTTCTTCCTATGGAGCTGCAATCCCTTCAGATCCTTCAGTCCTTCCCCTAGCTCTTCAATTGGAGCCCCTAGGCTCAGTCCAATCTTTGTCTGTAGTTGCATCTGTATTGGTCAGGTGCTGGTAGAACCTCTCAGGAAACAGCCATACCAGGCTCCTGTAAGCAAGCACAGTGAATCAGGAGTGGATGAGTGGGTGGAAGATCATTCTCATAGAGACAAAAGAGAGGGCTAGAGTGTGAATGGGATGGGGGTCTGTGGTAACTGAGAAGGAGAATGTTATTTGAAATATAAAAAAATAAATGATTAATAGAAAAGATATGGTCTCTAGGAATCTAGGTGTTCATATTTCTGTTCATTCATGATTGATACCTGGTATCTGTATCTTTTAATACTTTAGCTACTATATTTAATTTCTAGGGAATTCATGAGCAAAATTTTTCACTACATGTGTGATTTTTAAATCACTACTGCCTAAATGTGATATGTTCAGTAAGCAACCCAGAAGAAACTTGGGATCAAGTAGGCAGAATATACAAAGGTGACCCGCCCTGGCTACCTTACCACTTGTATATTTATTTATTGTTAATGTAAACAGAAACTAAATGGCTAGTCAATTTTTAAGGGAAATATTCTGCTCAGAAAAACAACAAAAATGTTGTGCATGTGATAGATTCAGTTGGTATCCTCTGCATTTTATATGACTACATTTGGTAATCTCTTTAATAGGATTCACACTGGTACATTGCAGAATGTAAATTATGAGGTATCCTTGTAAAGAGGCTTGCTCTGAGCAGATTTCTTTTGAATATGAATGATATCACATCAAGCTTCCTTTAAGGATTCAGGATTCACTCTGGAAAGCTTATTTGAGAAAGTAATTTTGCAGTCTTAAGTACCCAGCAGCTCTCTTTACTCAGGGATGCATAGAAAAGGGAGTACAGAATACATTTAGTGAGGGTCTAGAAAGGCAAAAAAGGCTTCTTTTCTCCTTAATAAAAGGAAGGTTTGATTTTCAACAATCCTCAGTTTCTACAGCAGTATTGTACATAGACACTTCTAAATCTCTCCTTAAGATTCAGTAAAATTGACATGCAAAGAGAATGAAATACACTCAAAGAAGTTAATCTTGAGATTTTTGCCATTCTAAGTAATTTGACAGAAAAGTTTGCTTGTTGATAGAGTCATCTAAAAGAATATTTTTCCTTAGTTGCTTCCTTTGTATACTATGTTAAATACAGACTATAATTTTCAGATCTTAACACATACTTCAATGTAAAGGTCATTCTTTGCATAACAATCTGTCAGAACTTATCTCCTACTTCTGCTTCAATACCATTCTATACTTTCTACAGAAGTTATCAACTGAATTCACATTTATAGAACCGTTTTCACAGTGTGTCTATCAATTGCATTACTTTTATTCCAACCACATTTTCATAGCATCCATCTGGCTATAGTACAGATAATTTAGACACTGTAAGGTACTTTATCCTCAATCTGACAGGTGTTATATTTTATTTAGACTATATATAAATTTTTAAAAGAGAAGTGGGGATGGAGGGATGGCTCAGAGGTTAAGAACACAGGCTGATCTTCAAGAAAACCTATATTCAAGTGTCAGCACCTATATGGTGTTTCACAACCATATGTAACTCCAGTTTCAGGGGATCCAATGGCTTCTTCTGGTCTTTGAAGATATCAAATACGCACATGGTGCACACACCTACAGACAGACAAAGCATCCATATACTTAAAACAATAAATAAAAATAAATAAATAAACCTAGAAGAATTTAAAAAATAAAAAGATAAGTTTATAGATTTAGATGAAAGTCAAAACAAAACATTCAAAGCTACCTATAAACTAAGTGGGTTAAAATCTGTCACTAAACCTATACTTATTCAGCATAGCACAATTGCTTAATGGTTTAGAATCAACTTAAATTTTATCATCAGTGCTTAGATGAACATGTGTTCTAGTCCTGCAATTGAGTGATACTTTATTTTTTATCTTAAGTTGAATAGTTACATTACATCATTATTTACTGACTCAGAACTGACAGCTTTCATCCTTCTTGGCCATTCTGAAAGTTTTTTGTTTATTTTCATTCACACTGAAAATGAGACATGTTTCTTTGTTTCAGATTTTTAGATGCCATTCTTCTGGACTATTTTTTAGCCTACCCTGATACATAAGTTATCTGTTTGTTATCATGGGTGTAAGGTTTGTTGTTTTAGGTGTGAGACATGATTTCTGAATCCTTCTGGCCTAGCTTTTTCAGAATTGCTTCCCTCAACCTACCTGTGTCACCATCAGATCCCATGCCTTTTTTACCTTCTTGTTTGTCAATGTTAGCAGTCATTTTCACACTTATGAAAGTACCAAGTTTCTACCTCAAAGCCTACACAGCATTTACACAGTGTTTCCTTTACCTATCCATCATTACAAAAGCCACCAGTTGATGAATACAGCCTGTGTACGTTGCTCTCTGCCTTTACCTCTTCAGACCAGCATTTCAACTCATCTGCTCTTTCCCAATATTTACACAGTTTTGCAACAAAAACTGATAGATATACCAATAAGAAAAAGAAAGTGTTTTGGGTCAAAAATGCAATATTCTTGTCACACAGAAATGAATTTATTTTCTTAGGCTTCATTTTCTCTATTCTCTCTTGTCTGATTTTGCTGGAAAAGAGGTCAGAGAAGAATCTATTTTGTACTTTGTGGTAATCTATTATCGCTACCTGCTACACAGATAGGTAACAAAACAATACCCTGCCAAGTATTAAAAAACTTAGCTAAAAATAGAATAAAGTGATTTTTTTATAAAGGCCTATACCAGGAAGGATAAAATTATGTGAAAAGGCTGCTGCAATGTTTGTACACTGAGAAGCAGGAAAACAACCTGCTAGAGAGAACTATGCCTAAGCCATACCTTGGTCCTGTCCAGAAACTTCTGAAGGAAGCCAGGGATAAGTCAGTGCTTAGCATGGAGTCCCAAATCAGGTAAAAATAAAATAAAATAAAATAAATGCATAGGGTCTCCTTGAAATCACTTTGAATTAACCTTTGAACAGGGCAAACACTTGCTCTAAGGTACAAAATAGGACTTTAAAATGTAACAGGAAAGTAAGCAAAGAAACATTCAACAAGAAAGGTGAGAGGTTGTTGGCTGGGAACAACAGGTGGATCTGAGTTGTGATTTATGTTTGAGTACTTGTTTCCCTGCTGATGGAGCTATTTTGGAAGCTAGTGAAACCTTTAGGAGGCTCAGTCTTGTTAGAGGAAGTAGGTCAGGAGCAGGCCTTGGGTCCTGTAGCCTAGGAAACTTCCTGTAGATTCTCTGCCTCCTGACCATGGATACAATTTGATCAGCTGTCTCATTCTTCTACCACTATATCTCCTTAGCTATGATCTGTCATATTTCCTCACACTGTGACCTGAAATAAACTCTTTCTCCCCTAGGTTGGTTCTTCTGAGGTATTTGGTCATAACAATGAGAAAAGTAACTTTCAGAACTGATTTCAGATTCATGTATCCCAGTAAGCAAAGTACAAAAACAAAAACAAACAAACAAAAAAAACAAAAAAACAAAACAAAACAAAACAAAACAAAAAAACAAAAAACCAAACCTCTGTGTTTCATGGTGAAATTCTCAACTTCTGCAGTTGGGGCTCACTGATAGTTAATGCGCACCATCCTTATCTTAAGTTTAATACCAGAAACTGTCAGTTCTTTAAGTTTCATCTGAGCATATGGGTATTGAGGGCAAAGTTAGTCTACAGCTTCCTCTGTGGAAGGTAGTTTTTGTTTTTGCCAATTGGATATGGGTAAAAATTCATGTCTACCTTGAATATCACACTTCTAATTCTTGTACTCTTTTCTCTCTCCTTTGATTAAAATTAGAAGATCTTGGGGAACAGAGGTTGCTCATCTGCCTTGGACTACATGATTGAAATAATTTTATTCCCGGAGGGAAAATGATAACTTTTAGGAAAGAAACAGATTGAACTAATCCAAGAAATATTTATCTAAAGAATGATTCCCTAAAAAGAACTGAGTTAATCTGCTTTGGAGAAACTGATAATCCTACTAATGATCCCATAAGGAAACAAACATTCTGAGGCATTATTAGTACCAACATTAAAATTAGAGTATAAAATCCAGATTTAAAATAAAATATTTAGTGATTAACCCCAAGTATTAAGATATAGACATTAACTATCAGGTATCCAAGAGAAGTTTCTAACTAAAATAATAAAGATACATGTAAACAAATTTGAAAAAATAAAATTGTAAATTTTCTAGAAAAATAGGAAATGTACTGTTGAAAAAATTAAAAGCCTGTAATCATAAACTAAGAATAAAGTACTGCAAATGTTTTACATTCGGGGGAAAATGATCAGTATATATTTTGTTAAGTACCTGCTCTAAATTGTCACTAACACATTTAATGAAGATATTAAATATTTAATAATAATGTTTTAAAATTTAGCAGCATATCTCAATAATAGAAGGTAAATCATTTTTATAACAAGAAAAAAACAGGAGAGAAAATGAAGAAAATTCAAATAGTATTCCTGCAAGTTCAATATCTAATAATTAAGAGTTACCAAAAAAAAAAAAAAAAGTTAGTGAGATGGCTCAGCAGATAAAGCTTTCTTGCCAACCTGGTGACCTGAGTTGACTCTCTAGAATTCACATAAATAATTCTCATTGACAAAAATGGAGAGAGGATTAATAAACTGAAGAAGGGGTAACCCCATGGGAAGACCAGCAGTCTCAATTGACCTGGACCCTGAAGATTTCATGGACAATGAGCCACCAACCAGGCAGCGTACGCTAGGTGGTCTGAGGCTCCTGACAAATATTCAGCAGAGGACTGCCTGGTCTGGACTCAGTGAGAGAAGATGCACCTAACTCTTGAGAGTCTTGAGGCCCCAAGAAGTGGAATGGCCTGGAATGGTGGGGATGAGGGGTAGGAACATCCTCTTGGAGATGGGGATCAGGGGAGGAGTTATGGGATAGGGAGCAATCAGGGGAGGGAGGCAGGGGGCAGATCAGGAGGAGGATGAAATCTGGACTGTAAAAAATGATTAAGAATAAAAATAAAGAAATTAATAAAATTAGAGAATAAAGCAAATGACTTTAATCCAATAAATCATTTTAAATGACTTATTAAAAATATGATTTTTATATTTGAAATATCTTTGTGGTTAATAATACTAGTAAAAGTGAACACAGAAATTAAGAGAGAATTTTGAAAACCATAAATATTTTTAAATGACTAAAAAGCAAATCAGTTCTATGTAAAGCATAAAATCTTGGTATTTTTAAAGTTACTGATTCCTATGGAAATGACCAAAGATAGGTCATTTAGTTATGATTATGAAAGATGTCAATGCAAGAATTTTATTATTGCAAAAGAGACAAAATTGCAACATAGTGTATTGAAACTAAAATATGACTTTGCTTTTACTTCTGTGAAATTGAATGAACTCCTCCTTGGTCAAAGGAAGAAGACTTTTTTTATGATATGAAGAAAACAAAAATGTACAGTAGGAAAATACCTGACTGGTTAATATCAGGACTCTTGTCCTCAAAGAATTACAGCAGATAGAGCTTCAATGCTATGCTTGTTTGGGTAAACTGTGTTTCCCTTTCTATTGGAGGAAAAGTAAATGCTATTTTAGAATATTCATCAGCTTCCCTAAAATTCTAGCTTTACTATAGACATTCACCATGACTAACTCTGTGTTGTTTTAGTCTAATCTACCACAGTCAAACATTGTTGGATAATGGAATTATTAAAAAGAGAAGATTTGTTTAGATATTAAAACACTAGAAACTTCTCCCTCTGTTACAATCTGCTCCAGAAATGTCTATAAATTGCAGGTTACCAAAATAAAGGAACAAGTAAGGAAATATAGGAAATAAAACTCAGATTGGTAAGAGCTAGTGGTGGATTAAGAGAAAATTTCAAGATTACTTATATTTTGAAGAGACTGGTGGAATTGGTGATTGGAATATACTAGGCAATTAAGCAAATGAAGACAGAAACCTAATATTAACTCTAGAGAAGGTACATCTTTAAAAAGAGATATATAATCATAGACTCAGCATGACTGAATGACAGGTATTATTAATATAGCTATATAATAAAGACATGTATTATTGACTTAGCATAAAATTACTTTGTACTAAGTCTAACACCAGGAAGGAAGCATGTGTATATGCATGTTCTTTGTCTGTGTGTGCATGTGTGCATATATGGATGCACACATTTGTGCATATGTGTATTCTTGCAAGCGTGCAAGTGTATGTTTGTATGTTTGTATGCATCTGGATTCTTGTTACAGGTTTAAGTAATGAGAGTTGGAATTTTGTAATTAAAAATAAAAACGTAAATATTATTTTATGTATAAAATTATCAATATAAGTATACATACTAGGAGATGTATTTTAAATGGCATAAAATTATTGACATAGAATCCAGTGATTCTTCATTATGTCATTATATTGCTAAAAAGACTTAGAGCATCTATTTCAAAATATCCAATCTTTTCATATATTGGGTTGACTTTAAATTAAAGGAACACATTTAAAAATAAATAATCTCTCTAAAAGTATAACTCTACCTCATGCATTCAAACCTGTGCATGACCACCTACTATTCTACTCAGCGTTTGGAATGTTACATTTTTGTAAATATTTATATTGCTCTCCAGTAATCTACAAACACTGATTTCTTTGAGAATATTTCTATGGCATATTTTTGAATTTTATAATGAAATATAAAGATATATTTATAATATATTACTTTAATGTTTTACTTGGTGAGATGTTCCTGTTTGTGGGCATATTAAAGAGGTTTTAATTTACAAAGATTTATGCACAAGCTATAAATCATGTTTTTTGAATATGAGGCAAGAAGACAAAAGAATAAATTACAGATAGCCATCTCTGTGCTCTTAACTCTTAACACACAAATACACAAATTAGTACTAGCAATTTTCAGTCTTGTGTGTGTGCAAACATGCATACACATTGTGTGCTTACATGAGTGTGAATACATGTGTGCATAGAAATTGTGTGTGTGTGTGTGTGTGTGTGTGTGTGTGTGTGTGTATCTGTGTCTGTGTCTGTGTCTGTGTGCCTGCATGTGTACTGTGGAACACCAAAAGGACTAATCATTTTCTTCTTCAGTTTGTAAATGTTCATCCTTGTCTAGGAAGGGTTTGCAGTTCTTGTTAAAGGAACATGATTTGGTTTACTAATATTTTAGATTATTGGTCAGCTAAAAATGTTTGCTCAAACCATCAAATGTCTATTGCGGCCACTTTCCATACATCACAGATTGGTGAAAGTATGAGCTAAGCTTTGTGCTGGGTCAAAAAAATTTTTTTTAAAAAATTCACTTCCTGGGTCAAAAAAATTTTTTTTAAATTATTTTATTAGATATTTTCTTCATTTACATTTCAAATGCTATCCTGAATGTCCCCTATACCCTCCCCCCACTGTGTTCCCCTGACCACTCACTCCTACTTCTTGGCCCTGGCGTTCCCCTGTATGGGGCATATAAAGTTTGCAATACCAAGGGGCCTCTCTTCCCAACAATGGCTGACTAGGCCATCTTCTCCTATATATGCAGCTAGAAACATGAGCTCTGGAGGTAGTGATTAGTTCATATTGTTGTTCTACCTATAGGGTTGCAGACCCCTTCAGTTCCTTGGGTAATTTCTCTAGCTCCTCCATTGGGGGTCTCTGTGTTCTATCCTATAGATGACTGTGGGCATCCACTTCTATATTTGCCAGGAATTGGCATAGCCTCACAAGAGATAGAGCTATATCAGTGTCCTTTCAGCAAGTTCTTGCTGGCATATGCAATAGTGTCTGCGTTTGGTGGCTGATTATGGGATGGACCCCCAGGTGGGGCAGTCTCTGGATGGTCCATCCTTTCATCTTAGCTCCAAACTTTCTCTCTGCAACTTCTTTCATGGGTATTTTATTCCCTATTTTGGGGAGGAATGAAGTATCCACGTGTTGGTCTTCTTTCTTCTTGATTTTCTTGTGTTTTGGAGATTGTATCTTGGGTATTCTAGGTTTCTGGGCTAATATCCAGTTACTATTATGAGTGAGTATCAAGTGAGGTGTTTTTGTGATTGGGTTACCTCACTCAGGATGATATCCTCCAGATACATCCATTTGCCTAAGAATTTCATAAATTCGTTGTTTTTAATACCTGAATAGTACTCCATTGTGTAAATGTAAATTTTCTTGTTCAAGGAACATGATGTGGTTTACTAATATTTTAGATTATTGGTTAGCTGAAAATGTTTGCTCAAACCATCAAATGTCTACTACAGCCACTTTCCATACACCACAGATTTGCGAAAGCATGAGCTAAGCTTTGTGCTGCGATTCACTTCCTGGGTCAAAAATTATTATGAGACATGTCCTTCTTTCTGTCATAACTGGAAAAGTCAAAATTGAGGCTACTATGTAGAGTTTTCTAGAGATTCAGTGAAATAATTAATGTAAAGGTATTAAGCCAATGTGTGGTACTTTGCATATGCTCAGCTCAGCAAGAATTGCTTTTTGCCATTAGACCTCTCATATTCTTCTGTTAAGCTCTAAACTAGAGTAAAGCTTTTATGATGGTCTATGAACCTGTATAAATCGCTTCCCTGACCACCTACCGGTTAGCAAAGCCAATGTCAACCTTGTTTTTTTTATGCTATTACTGTGGTCCAAAAACTAATGAAATTACCCAAAGAAAACAGGACATGAAACAACTTGCATTTAAGAATTTACACTTAGCTACTCCAGACAATATTTTCAAGGTTGACAATGACTTCCAGTAAAGAAAGCATGAAATTACAAAACAAAACAAAAACAATTAGTAGAATTTCTTATTGCATTTTAAAAAACTACTAGTTATGGATATAGTTAAATCTCATCCATCATCAAAGAAGCTTTGTAGAAGATAGAATCCACAATTATTCAAAATGCAAAACACAATAGAATGTCAGTTTCCCAGACTCTATTGTTACATCTTCAGCACAACCTCTACCTCATGTTTAGGGGACATAGCAGAAGAAGGAGCAGAATAATTGGAAGAGGCAGAGAACTAGGAAGACTGCTACAAAATTGCATTTTCAAGGTATACTAGTTGAAGCAATACCAACATCCAAATTATATAAATAAGACCTGAACAATGACAACACTAATTAATATACCAGTGTGGATAGAGTAAATATCCACCCCTCAAGGAAGAGATACTTAAACAACTAAAGAACAAGATTACTTACTTTATTAGTTGATGACTTTTTAGTGGGTTAATTTTTTAGCCATGATTTTTAGTGGAAAACAGAAAACACTGAAGGTATGGAAGGAAGAAAAGGGAAGGATAAAGTGATAGAAGTGATATACTATATTTTAATAAAAATAAAAGGAAAAGGAAAGAAAAACAAATCCAACATCATTTTCCAGTGGATTAGCTATGTGCTTCTGAATAAATTTAAACTTTTATAAATTGTTTAATGATTATTAAGTGGTTAATTTTATCAATCATGTTAATTATATTTATGCATGAATATGTATACAAAAAGAAATTTTATCTATATAACCTAGCATATGGATGTTTAATCAGAAAACATTACATCTATTTTTCTCAAATAAGAAAAAAGAGAAGGAAGTGATATGAAGTCCTTTCAATACTCTTAGATAAAAATTGCAAAATATTAAACTTATTTGAAAAATGTGTAAATCTGATACTTTATTTTTAACAATGTTCTATAGTTTTGATATCTTACAAGTTCCATTTTGTATGACTGTGAATACTTTTAGTATTTTCTGATAAATTAGACATATAAAATTATTCTGAATTAGACATATAAAATTATTCTGAATTACTCAAAAGAAGAGCAGAAATGGGAAGAGATAGAGGACATTCTGATTGTTGCTCTTTGATTAAATAATAAGGCCCATTCATGTAAAGCCAACAGGCATTGATTGTCTCCCCTCACCTCATCCACTCATTGTGGATACATCAACTCTTTCCCTTAAATATTTACTTACAGTACTGTGAACTCCCGAGTTTGCCTTTGTCTTCTTACTGTTCCATTCTGTCAGTTTGCCAGATTCACTTTCTGCAACTCTGGATATTGCTAAGACATGCCTGACCCATGTTAACTAAGTTTGTAAGCCTTATAAATAGGCCGTTAAGCTGGGAATGTTCTCTCCTTTGTCCTTTTCAATAACTGCCTAATGAAAACATTTAGAAATGCCCATTGTGACTGTCTTTCACCTGTGGCATCACCCACAGCAGAAATAAAAATAGTCCTGCTTTAAGTGAGGATCTCAGCAAAGACAAAGTGCTAATACTGAGTGGCCTGACTGTGGCATCCTGTCTAGGCTGATGACAGAAAGTGAAATGGAACTGGACGCAGAGCAAATTGCTTCATTAGCAACATGGGTCAAAATAGCTGTGAAACCACAACCTGCACTTCCTGATACATGGGCCGTGTAATTTGATCATTTACATCCCACCACTATCCCTTCTACTTAAGCTGGGAGTGTTTTAAGTTTCTGTAAGTTCTCTGTTAAAACTCAAATAAAGATGATGATGATGAGGAGGAGGAGGAGAAGGAGGGGGAAGAGGAGGAGGAGGAAGAAGAGAACAAATGATATAATATATTCCTCACTACCTAAATATAGAAGAACACAGCAGTGGCGCAAATAAAATTGTAATGGGGTAATGGAAATTATTGACCTGTTTAATATTCCAGCACACTCATAGCTAAAATGTTTTCATGAGACATGAAACACTGATTATGAATCAATAAACGAACAAAGGAAAACAAAATCTTTTTTGCTGTTGTGTACAGATCCATTTATAGTGAAAAAGAATTAATATTTTTTAATCATTAGAACTAGCTGGACATTGTACTACATGCATTTGGGAAGCAGAAGCATATGTGAAAATAAAAAAAAAAAATCCATGGACATCTTAGCTAAGTGAGAGTTCAAGGACAGCTTGAGCTGTATCAGTCCCTGTATAAAAATAATGTTGTTGTTGATGATGATGATGATGGTGGTGGTAGTGGTGGTGGTGGTAATGATGGTGACAACAACAACAAAAAGTAAAGTAAAACAACATAATATAACTGTGGTGATAGTAAATGAATGAAAATAAAATTACTTTTAATGTCTTCTTAATACTCTGTAACAAATAGCTTGCAGGGTACACACCTTTGGTGATGCTGCTATGTGACAGCAGTTGACAGCTGGATACAAACAAACAAACAAACAAAAACCAGGAAACATATGATATTCATGACTGGGATGATTGATTGCTATATGTGGGGTCTCAGTGAATGAAAACTTCACAGATGTGGAAATGAAAGGGGCTTGTTTTGTTTTGCATCTTTTTTCTCTGTTGAATAATTCTAATACATAACTTTAAAGTACAATGTCTTTATCAGGGATTAAAAATTATAAATTATATAATAAAAAATAGTTATGAATTGTGGCGTTCCTGCCTGCACGCAGACCGGCGCCTTGTCTGCATGGGCAGAACACCTTGGGGTGGGTTCGCACTCCTGCCTGCTGAACCCACTGTGGATCCGAACTGGAGGACGAGAACTCCTGAGAAAGAACAGGGCTGCAAAGGAA
>NC_034608.1:24559238-24564681 GCF_900095145.1 Mus pahari | reverse complement strand
GTGTGTGTGTGTGTGTGTGTGTGTGTGTGTGAGAGAGAGAGAGAGAGAGAGAGACAGAGACAGAGACAGAGACAGAGAGACAGAGAGATGCAGAGAGATAACAGGAGAGATTTTGATCTCATGATGTTAGGAGCTACTGCATTCTATAAAAGATGGTATACCTGGAAGTCCTTTGATCAGATTTGTACACGCCCTTGAGATGAGTTTCAAATACTCATCATATATGTAACTTTGTCTCTCTTGGCTTGCAAGCTGCACCTAGGCAAGTGGCTTCTTCTGCAGTTTAAAATATAACTTGTTCCCACCTTCAAGTCGAAAAGAAAAGAAATGTGATCCTAAACTAAACCCTTCAAAGCTGTGGAGTAGACTTTAATCAATATTTTAACATTAATATTTATTAATAATTAGTATTTTTTATTGATTACCACAGAGACTTTGTTTTAGCAATTGAAGCTGACTAACAAAGAGTGATAAATAAAAAAATGGGAGTCTTTTGTTAAAAATTACATTATCATTTATTTGATCTAGAACAAGACTGGACAAACTCTATCCAAGAAAGTCTGGGTGATGACTAGGTGAAGCCTGGTGAGTCATACAATCTCACCAAGTAATATTCAACTCAGTTTATTCAGCACAGAACACACACTTCTGTTAACGTACTCTTGTGTTATATTTACAAAATCGACAAGGTTGGCCTGAAAGTGGTATTTTTCCAAATAGTTATTATAGATGAACTTTTAGAGACACATTTCCAAAAGAGATTTTGTTATACGGATAATTTAATGAATAAAAATTTATCAGTTTGTCAGAAAGATCATAAGAGTTTCATAGAATATTGTAGTTAATTAAATCTGTGTTTTGAGATCACTTGTAATTCAAACTGCATTTGAAGCAGTTATTTTGAGCAATGTAGAACATTCAGTTTGAAAGTATAAGCTAAGGATACAGTCTGAGCACCTTTGTTCAGAAAGTTTAGGACCAGGAAGACACGATATGTGGATTTTTTTTATTGGATATTTTCTTTATTTAACTTTCAAATGTTTTCCCCTTTCCAAGTCTCCCTTTCAGAAACCTCCTTTCCCATCCCCCACTCCCCCTACCCACTCCCATCTTTCAGCCTGGGGAATTCCCCTACACTAGGGCATTAAACACCCTCAGCCCAGGGGCCCCTCCTCCCACTGATCTCCAACAAGGCCATTCTCTGCCACATATGAGGCTGGAGCCATGGGTCTCTCCATGTGTACTCTTTGGTTGGTGGTCCAGTCCCTGGGAGCTCTGGGGGTCTGACCAGTTGACCCTGTTGCTCCCCCCATGGGAGCAACCTTCAGTCCATTCTCCAACTCCTCCATCAGAGACTCTGTGCTCAGTCCAATGGTTGACTGTGAGCTTCTGCCTCTCTTCTTGTCAGGCTCTGGCAGAACCTTAAGGAGACAGCCATATCAGGCTCCCTTCTCCAAGCACTTCCTGGCTTCCACAATAATGTCTGGGTTTGGTGACTGTATATGCCCCAGGTAGAGCAGTCTCTGAATGGCCTTTCCTTCAGACTCTGTTCCACACTTTGTCTCCATATTTCCTCCTGTGGGTATTTTGCTCCCCTTTCTTAGAAGCACTGTAGCCCCCACACTTTGGTCCTCCTTCTTGGTCTTCATATGGTCTGTGAATTATATCATGGGTATTCTGAACTTCTGGGCTAATATCCACTTATTAGTGAGTGCATACCATGTGTTGTCTTTTGTGACTGAGTTACCTCACTCAGGATATTTTCAAGTTCCAACCATTTGCCTGAGATTTTCATGAATTCATTGTTTTTAATAGCTGAGTAATAGACTATTTGCAAATATATAATGAGTTATTTTGGGAAGTAAACACTTGTCTAAGATCATAATTCATTCACAGTTCCTGTACACTATATCCAAGAGACTGGGTATTTTATAAACTACTGTTAGTATAAGTTGCCTTCCCCAGCCTTGAAGCAGGCTGATTCAGACCTTGTTGCCACTATGCAAGGGACCACCTGGGGTGGAACCTTCCAACTTACAAAGCAGGTTCTATTGTCTACACCTGCCACTGCTTTCCTCCAAAACATTATCTCTACCTGCTGAGACCCTTGAGACCTTCCAGAGATAGCATCCTGCAGATCACCTTCAGCTGGCGAATGGAGTGGTGGGGGATGGGCCTCCTCCCTCTATATAAGCTCAGTATCTTAGTAAACTTGGGGGCTTTGATCAGCTATGTTGTCTTAGCTCTTCCTTCGTTGTTCGCCATCTAATCTCTTTCAGCCCCAGCCCACCTTTCAGGAGTACCTGGTTGAATGTGGCTGCAGGCAGTCGCACTCAAGTATGTTTGTGTCTTCATCCTGTTCTACACATGAGTTCAGGGGTAGAGTTCTACACTTTTATATCTTGACATACTCAAAAATTTAAAGTATTTTGTGTTTTTAGTGTATAAATGTTTGACTGCATATTAGTAAACAATTCTGTTGTTGTAATATACCAGGCTTGGAAATTATTAGCTTACATCGGATAAAGCTGCACAAAACAGATTGGTTACACTTTAATCCAAGTTCAAGTTAACTTCTGAGGACAATTTTTTTTTTCATTGACTTATTCCAAAACAGTTAAGGATAAATTAAGGATTAGCTAATTGGCACAGGCTTTCATTTCATAACCATGGGTATACACTTCCTTTATAAATGATGAACATTTTTCATTATCAGTTTTCATTAAGTTTGAATATTAAAGTAACACAGGATAAAATCATGCTAAACTAAAACAGCAACAATATGAACTGCATCTTTCGCTTGTGTCCCATTTCTCTTTAGAAAAACAGTAAGAGTAATAGTCACTTTCAATTTTTTAAATTTATTTTATTTTAGGGGTATGAATTCTTTGCCCACATGCAACTCTGTGCATCATGTGCATTCCTAGTGCCCACAGAATCCAAAGTGTACGTCAGATATCCTGGAACAGGTGTTACAGATGGAATATAGGAGCTAAGAACTGAACTTGGATTCCTGGAAGACCAGCCAGTGTTCTTGACTGTTGAACTATCTCTCTATCCCTGATATTCTCATTTTAGCAACAAACATCACTGCAGTTCAGAAATTAAAATAACTAAAAATGAGACACACCCACAGTGATTTTTACACTCCTTACTTGATTGCTTGTGTATATAATATGCATCAAACCATGGAACTTTTTTTCTTTGATTTATGGTCAAGAATTAACGAAAAAATGTTTTCATTTTTCACATTGACACAAAGAAAAGCAAAGCAAGAATCCTAATATTTGGATGCCTTTTTAAAATTTGAAGATTTCCTGTAGGCACATCTCTCCCCAGTTTTTATACTGCTTTCTCTGTATTTCTGGAATTCAGGAACATTAAAATGCCTACATTACGACAATGTGCTATGTATTTATTTTATATTCTGGTCATCTATTCATTTCAATAAGAGAAAAATGAAAATACATCATACTATGTTAATTTATTAGCCAGTGTGGACATACTCACTGACTCATCTCACCCTTGAGTGAGATTTTTACTTCTGTGGTCTATTCCTTAGTGCTCCTTAGCTAATTCCCAGCATGTTGGGTCTACTCTTTTTTTTTTTTTTTAATTTATTTTATTAGATATTTTCTTCATTTACATTTCAAATACTATCCTGAATGTCCCTTATACCCTCCCCCCGCCCTGCTCCCCTACCCACTCACTCTCACTTCTTGGCCCTGGCCTTCCCCTGTATGGGGCACTCTTAAGGTCCCTTATCAATTCGAGAGAGGGTTAAGAGTGCCACTTCAATTTAGTTTGTATGTCATCTTGGAGAAAGCTGTTTAGCTGTACAGAAAAGCAATTCTCAGTGGTCTCCAGATATTTTAACCTGCTACTTTCAATTCTAACTAGAAGCATTAGCATTAAGTTCCAATCTGGTCTAATCATTGCCTTGTTTGACTCAGAGCTTCCCCATAGGAAATCAAATGTAAACATTGCTTTAAACCTCCATTCTTTACAGTGCACCTCAGAGTGATGTTAACAGCCAAATGCCTTTATTTATTGTTTTTGTTCATCTTCAAATGGGCATCAACAACATTAGTGTATGCATACAAATTGAAAGTCAGTTTAATGCTTGTTTTCTAAAACATCATCAATTTAAGAATGTAAATATAAAAGACACAATTGAGAGTTGAGTAAAACCTCCCAGCTTGCCCTGTTTCTGCCACTCCATGATTCACTTGCAGGGAAGGACAGAGCTGTTGAAGGACTCTTGGGAATGTGAAAGATGGAATCTGATTGTGTGACCTTGGTGTCTACTTGTGGTATATGCATGCAGCTTTGATTGCTTTTCCCCAATTAACTTCCTGGGACACATGGTACTTAAGTGACTGAGTCAGTCAATACTCCCTTACCTAACTCAGCCTTGTGAAACAGAAAGTGCTTGGGAACTCTCTAGCAAGTATGTTCATCTTATTTTACCAATTTTATTTTTGTGGTTATAATATATCATTTTCTTCCTTCATTTTCCTATCTTCAAACCTTCCTATATACCCTTCTTTATTCTTTTTTTTCAAATTCATGACCTCTTTTTTTAATTAATGTTTTTTATTACAGGCCAATATGTATATGTATATACTTATAAATCCCTAAATATAACCTGCTCAATTCTGTGTACTATTATTTGTATGTGTGCTTTTAGGCCTGATAATTTGATACTGGATATTAAAATTGTGTGCTTTTTTTTTTTCTGCAGATGAATATTCTCACCCACTCTCAGCCCTTTTTTAGGTGGCTGCAGTTCTTGTGCAGTGTTGAGACCTTATGGGCTTTTTCATTGTGCACTTTGGCCTGTCAATTGGTGTTGTCCTTGTTCAATTCATGTTCAGGCAGTTCTGATGATGAGACTTTCTATATCTCCTTGCTCCTTTCACTCCCAGCCAGTGGAATGGTACTACCCGAATAAAGGACTGTGGGCTTGTTATCTTCCCTGTTCCTGATAAGATGCTCTGACAAAACCAAGGCATTTAAGGGAAAAGGAAGTTTATTATAGCTCATAGTTTGAGAAGATCATTCATAATGGGAAAGACTTCACTTTTCAGGCAGGAAAAGCATGACAGCAGGAGCAGGATGCTAGCTGTTCACCTTGCACTGGTGTCCAGGAAGCAGAAAATGAGTTGGAAGCTGAGTTAGATTTTGAAACATCAAGGCCCACTCCAAGTGACTGACTTCCCCCAGCAAGGTTCCACCTTCTAAAGGTTCTACAGCCTTTGAAAATGGCACCCAATCTGGAGACCATTTCACTCCAAAACAGCAGTAAAGTGGGTCTTTGTTTCTCAAATTATGTCAACCTTAGAAATTTTATCTATAAGCTTCACCAAATTATGCTCTTTATTCTGCACATGCACATGTGTTTGTGTGTGTGTGTGTGTGTGTGTGTGTGTGTGTGTGTGTG
>NC_034608.1:24551537-24559228 GCF_900095145.1 Mus pahari | reverse complement strand
GTGTGTGTGTGTGTGTGTGTGTGAGAGAGAGAGAGAGAGAGAGAGAGAGAGAGAGAGACAGAGAGAGAGACAGAGAGAGACAGAGAGAGACAATTCAGAGACAGAGACAGAGACAGAGGGAACATATACTGGAATTTCTAGAAAGCACTTTTCTACATTTTTAACAACAAAGTTGTATTGAACATTGATTTAATTCTTTGATCTAGGTTACCTGCTCACATCTAAGTTTTTTTAGAATTTTCTTGCAGCATCCATTTAATTGTGGCTCATAATGTACAAAAATTATAATGCTTGTGAGATAAAAAAATTACCAAAGTGTCTTGTGCACACTTCCTAGCAGCAGGGCTTTTAAAATATAGCACAGCCCTTAGTGTTAGGTTGTACCCTGCTGTTGTGTTGTATTCTGTGCCTCAAGTTTTCAAAACACAGTCAAACACTTTTAAATCAGTTTTCTAGTTCAACTTTTATTAAAAGTAGATTGAGCAATCACACACTACAGTTCACCAACTTGACCAGTAAAAGTGGTTTCTGAAATAATACAATTCATATTCTGGATTTCAAACTTTGCTATTTCCAAAGTCTATCTGAATAACTCATCCAGATAGAAACAGAAGTGCATATGAAAATGAGGTATGTTCAAGTTTAAAAAGGCAAAAATTATACAGGTGTAGTAGGTTTTAAATTTATGAACTCATTTGGTATCAGCAGAGGGTGTTAGGTATGTGTCACATGGCATTTTTAAAACTCATTTGATATAGAACCCTTTCTTTGCCTTGATATGCACATTTTTCATGCACTCTTTTGAATATACTATATGGCTTCAGCAATAAAATTAGCCTTGGGTAACTATTAAGAAAATGTAGGTGCCTAGCATCTTGAAACTCATAGTGGAGTGTTGTCATGGAGTAGCTGGCAGCAATTTACTTGTTTCCTCTGTTCACAGGAGTCACAGAGCCCAGCTGAATAATGGCTAAAGTGTAATTAAATTTATTGAGAAATGCTTCACAATATAAAAAGTCTGGAAGCTAATATTAAACTCATAATGTGACCACCTAGAAAACACTAAGCCCAAGTAGAGTTTCCAGTCTTCTGGGACTGCTGAGAGTGAGTGGGGAAGTTGGCCCTGAAACGTGTAATAAATCATGGGCCATTTGACAAAGATGCCAAATGAGGCATGTGATCCCAATAAAAATGAAGTCTGAGCTTGTGCAGCAGGGGCAGGTGACAAAGAATTATGTCCACAGACAGAACATATGTCATGTATGACATTATGTGTAAAATACACATTAACTCTTTAAGTACCAAAGTGAATAAAGGGATAATATCACTAAGACCTTCTTGTAAGATTTTGTTCTTATCTAAAATCTTATTTTTCAATGGTGTTAACAATTTTATAAGAATCAAACACATTTTAAAGAGGATAGAATATAGGAAAACTCATGAATAAAACTTATTGCAATCATGCACAATTTGGATGTCTACCTAAACTACTCAGACATTTGAAATTCAGGGCTAATACAATCCCCTCTTTACTTATACTTTGTGTGTTTAAGGAAGACTGAAAGTCTATTTGAACTCGAAAACATCAAATTTATGCTTAATATTTATCTATAATATGTAAGTAATAGGATTGTGTTGATATAGAATGAGCAAACCACTCTTTGTTTCTGGTTGTTCCCTCTGACTTGTTCCACAAATACCTGTCTGTTTTGCCTGTATTGTGGCACCATTGCTGAATTGTGTTTGGTATCCTAACACTGCTGAACTTGTCTGCTGGTATCCTGACAACAGACAATGGAACCGCCCCAAAGAACAGGTCCACCATCTCTTGTCTTATTTAACATCTTTTCTCCCCTACCTTTCAACAGTGGGCTAGGAGGGAAGTTGAAGTGTTTGAGTACCCTTATTAAAGTATGTTTTGAAAATATCTAAGCCTACAACTAGTTCTGATTTCCTAAGCAAGCAATAATCACTGTATGTTAGAACATCCTTTGTGTATGCTCAGGGGAGAGAAATTGAAGTGCCTTGAGTAAAAAAAAGTCCACTGCTAAAGAACCCTCACTGTGAATAGGCACATGGAGCTAACACAGTCCATTTTAATAATAATAATAATAATAATAATAATAATAATAAAATATTTGAAAGCATCAAAGGTCTCTACAAAAAAAATCTAGGCTATTATTTTATCTTGATACGCTTCTAGTTTATCATAAATCTCCCTAATCTCCCTCCTACTATTGCAAATATACAAAGAAAAAAATCGTTGGGACTGACAAGGTACCTATAAATTAGAAAACAATTTAACTCCATCCCCAATCCAATGTTGTTTGTGGGTAAATTGAAAACAAAGCTCATCTCACAGAGCATACATATCTAGCCTACAGCCTATAATCCACATGTGGCAGCAGGAAGCCAAAAGTAGTTATGTATACTGCCTAACATAAAAAAAATCAAGCTTCAATAAATTACAATATTTTTTAGATTTTTTATTTATACATTGATTTCATGGTTTTGAGGGTGAAATTTATAGATTATAGATATTTTATTAAATTATCAAGTGGTCAGACATAGCTGCTAGATAAAGGTTCAAAAGCCCTAATTATCTGGGATTCTTCAGTTATGGCAACTCTCAATTTTAGGTCAATACTTGTCACTAGAAGAACTGTGATCACGAACACTTGGAACAATTAATGTTCTCAGTTTTGTAATACACATGCTCCAGCCACTGATGCCATGGAAATAGGCCACCTGATGACTAATCTATGTATATCAACAGTATATACAAGCTTCTAGATGACACTATGATTGTGAATTTTCAGCTCATGTACTGTCAATCATTGTTGTAAGAAATAGTATCATTCACATTGCTTGAAAACTTAAATAGACATGGAGAATGTGAATTCAGATTTTTTTTATGTGACTATTAAGAGTCCCTCATCATTTCCACTTTGAAGGTAAATAAATGCTAACTACCATACTTTGATTAATGTATTCTGTAAGATATAGATAGAAAGGCATACATACTGACAATAAATACATAGATCATAATTTTACACACATACACACACACACACACACACACACATTTCTCAACATGGATATATTTCAAATTTTAGATGCATGTAAAAGTAATGTTTGACTTTTTATATCTGACTTTTCTTTTCTTTTTTTACATTTAAAAAATATTTACATTTGTTTAGATATTTTCTTTATCTACCTTTCAATGTTATCCCCTTTCCTAGTTTCCTCTCTGAAAATCCCCTATCCCCTCCTCCTTCCCTCTGATCCCCAACCCACCAACTCCTGCTTCCTGGCCCTGGTATTTCCCTATACTGGGGCATAGAACCTTCACAGGACCAAAGGCCTCTCCTCCTATTGATGACCTACTAAGCCATCTTCTGATACATATGCAGCTAGAGACACAAGTCCCACCTTGTGTTTTCTTTGATTGGTGGTTCAAATCAATCAGGAAGCTCTGTAGTACTAGTTAGTTCATATTGCTGTTCCTCCTATAGGGCTGTAAACTCCTTCAGTTCCTTGGGTACTTTCTATAGCTCCTTCATGGGGACCCTGTGCTCTCTCCAATGGATGACTGTGAGCATCCACTTCTATATTTTCCAGGCACTGGCAGAGTCTCTCAAGAGACAGCTATATCAGGCTCCTATCAGCAAAATCTTGGTGGCATCTGCTGGGATTAAAGGTGTGCGCCACCACTACCTGGCATGCCTGGTGTCTTAGTCAGGGTTTCTATTCCTGCACAAACATCATGACCAAGAAGCAAGTTGGGGAGGAAAGGGTTTACTCGGCTTACATTTCCATACTGCTGTTGATCACCAAAGGATGCAGGACTGGAACTCAAGCAGGTCAGAAAGCAGAAGCTAATGCAGCAGCCATGGAGGGATGTTCTTTACTGGCTTGCTTCCCCTGGCTTGCTCAGCCTGCTTTCTTATAGAATCCAAAACTACCAGCCCAGAGATGGTCCCACCCACAAGGGGCCTCTCCCCCTTGATCACTAATTGAGAAAATGCCCCACAGCTGGATCTCATGGGGGCATTTCCCCAACTGAAGCTCCTTTCTCTGTGATAACTCCAGCTGTGTCAAGTTGACACAAAGCTAGCCAGTACACCTGGCTTTTCTCCAACTTGACACACAAACACATCACTAGTAAGCCTCAACCCTTAGTTTCTTATTCATCCCCAAGATCTAAACAACTTTAAAAGTCCCACAGTCTTTACAAATTTTTAAAATTTCAATTTATCTTAAAATCCAAAGTCTTTACAATTAAAAGTCTCTTAACTGTGGGATCCACTAAAATACTTCCTTCAAGAGGGAAAAGCATCAGGGCACAGTCATAATGAAAAGCAAAATCAAACTCCAACTATCCAATGTCTGGGATCCAATTCACAATCTTCTGGGCTCCTCCAAGGGCTTGGGTCACTTCTCCAGCCATGCCCTTTGTAGCACACACCTTGTCTTCTTGGTTCCAGCTGCCTGTACTTCTCTGCTGTTGCTGTTCTTGGTGGTCATCCCATGATACTGGCATCTCCAAAATACTGCTGTCTTCCACTGTAACTAGGCTTCAACACTAGCCTCTCATAGGCTCTCTTCATAATGCCAAGCCTCTACTCCTTTGCATGACACCTTCAGTCCTGGGCCATCAATTGCAACTGAGGATGCACTCACCAATGGCCTTCCATGGCCTCTCACAGTGCTTCCATGGCCTCAGCTGCTCTGCATGACCCCTTCATGCCTTCAAAACCAGTACCACCTGAGTAACTCTTACACATTACCAAGTTCAGCCACAGCATAAGATACAACCTTGGCTATCTCTGGAACACAGCCTCTGTGCTCTCAGAAAACACTTCCCAGAAGATGTCACCTCAGTGATGCTGGTCTCTTCTTAATCACCGCTAATTTCTTAGCTCCAGCTAACCAGCATCAATAGTCCCAGTAATGCAAAGGTTTTGCTTTAGTAGTTCTGGTATCTTGTAAATCACGGCTGATTCTTCAGCCCCAGCTAACCAGAACCACAGAATCTTCACAAAGTAACAACGGCCCTGAAAAGAGTCTTTAATTTTCCCTCTGAAATTTCACAAGCCAGGCCTCCATCTTCTGCACTGTTCTCAAACATTATCTTCAGAGCTCCTACACAACATCGCACAGAGCTCTTAACACCAAATGGATCTTCTGGCCCAAAGTTCCAAAGTCCTTCCACAGTCCTCCCCAAAACATGGTCAGGTTGTCACAGGAATACCCCACTCTGCTGGTACCAATTTGTCTTAGTCAGGGTTTCTATTCCTGCACAAACATCATGACCAAGAAGCAAGTTGGGGAGGAAAGGGTTTACTCGGCTTACATTTCCATACTGCTGTTGATCACCAAAGGATGCAGGACTGGAACTCAAGCAGGTCAGAAAGCAGAAGCTAATGCAGCAGCCATGGAGGGATGTTCTTTACTGGCTTGCTTCCCCTGGCTTGCTCAGCCTGCTTTCTTATAGAATCCAAAACTACCAGCCCAGAGATGGTCCCACCCACAAGGGGCCTCTCCCCCTTGATCACTAATTGAGAAAATGCCCCACAGCTGGATCTCATGGGGGCATTTCCCCAACTGAAGCTCCTTTCTCTGTGATAACTCCAGCTGTGTCAAGTTGACACAAAGCTAGCCAGTACACCTGGCTTTTCTCATTCTCTGGTTCCACTAACTTTACTGTCAATGTTAGAGCCTAGGATTTTAGGGCAAATAATATCACATTTTATACATTGATTAATTAGTTTTATCCACTCACATAGATTAACACAACTCAATTCCAAACATAGATTATTGTGAATGGCCCAGCCAGCAACATGAATGAGCATGAGAAATCTCCAATGTGGAATCCTATTCCTGAGGGTCCAGTGGATCATATGTTACCTTTTGTCTTGTTTTTAAGAGGAACCACTATATAGTTTTCCAAAGTGTCTACAATTTACATTCCTACCAATGATTTAAAAGAATTCCCTTTTCTCAAAATTGACCCCTTTGTTTGTTAACTTTGGTCTATTTTATAATAGCTGTTCTGTCTGGGGGTGAGGCAATCTCTCAATGCAATGTCCATATGAAATCCCCTAATGACTGGAATCATTGATCATATTATCACATATGAGATTATCTTCACATCAGAATACACTTCATTCAGATAATCTGTTTACTTATGTATTTTTAATAGAACATTTAAATTAATCACTCCAAGCATTATATCTCTAATGATATCCCTCTTCCTGGTTACCCATCTACCAAGCCCCCATCTCACATCTTCCCTACACCTTCCCCTTTGTATGAGGCTGCTCATCTGCTGGCCCACCCTCTCAAGCCCCACATCTCTAACATCCCCCTATGTAGGGACATCAAACTTCCCTGGGACCAAGGGCCTTCCCTCCCATTGCTGTCAGGCAAGGCCATCCTCTGTTAAGTATGTAGCTGGAGCAATGGATACCTCCAGGTACACTCCTTGGTTGGTGGTCTATTCTCTGGAAGAACTGTGCGGTCAGGCTAGCCTCTGTTGTTCTTCCAATGGGGTTGCAATCCCCTCCACAACTCAAATCCTTCCACCATCTCCCCCACAAGTTCCTTGTGATCAGTCTGATGGTTGGTTCCAAGCATCCACATCTGCATTGGTCAGTTGCTAGCTGGACCTCTCAAGGAACTGCCACACTAGGTTCCTGTCAGCAAGCATGTCTTGACCATGGCAACAGTGCAGGGGTTGGTTTCTGCAGACATGATGGATCCCCAGGAGGGACAGTCCCTGGGTGGTTCTTCCTTCAATCTCTGTTCCATACATTTCTGAGTTAAAAACTTTGAGATGGGTAGGTGGCCAGATCCCTCAACCAGGGCCTGTGCCTATCTACTGGTGGTAGTCTCTGCAGATTCTATTTAAATTGATTTATAATTTCTAGGACCAATCCCTTTGTGAATAAATGGTTTGCAAATATTTTCTGTGATTCACCAGCTTACCACTTCACTATGCTTTATTTTCTTTTACTATTCAAGCCTTTTGTTGGTTATGAAACATTTTCAATATAGTATGCTTTTTACTGTTAGGCTTTCTCCTCCTCATTCTTCTTTGGTATTCCTATTTCTTAATCTTATTTTATTCCCCCTTTCTTTGAAATTTAACAGGATAATAACAATAGTAAAGTATAGATATATATTTTTATGAAAAGTGATCACAATCTTAGATATAAAGAAATCAGGCAAGATAAATTTTCATTTTGTACCAATGTCTTCTCCCTCCAGCTTTCCTCGGACCTTCTTGCCTTGCTTCACCTTTTTTATGCTACAAAATTTCACTTATAACTTGTTCTTTTCTCAACTCAACCATTTTACCTAGTGACTAACTTTCTATAGCATGACTGAAATCTACATTACAGAGAAGCACAGTCTCCAGTTTCATCCCACTTTCATTCCTATGTACTCATACCGCATTTCTTCCTTATGATTTTACAGATGGTCCAAGGAATTGAGAGTCTGTAACCTAAAATTATATACCCATTCGTGTAGGGCTCTTATCACAGAGCAGTAAAGACAGAAGTTGATGGGTGTTGATAATAGAAAGAAAAGTACCTGTTTTAATAAGAAATAGTTTATTTTTGCATTAAATTCTCTGTTACGCAAGTAGAATAGCAAATTCCTTCAAATATTATTATAGACATTGA
>NC_034608.1:24541219-24551022 GCF_900095145.1 Mus pahari | reverse complement strand
TGAGCATCCACTTTGATGTTTGCCAGGCACTGGCATAGCCTCACAAGAGGCCGCAATATCAGGGTCCCTTCAGCAGAATCTTGCTGGCATGAGCATTAGTATCTAGGTTTGGTGGCTGATGATGGGATGGATTCCCGGATGGGGTAGTCTCTGGATAGTCCATCCTTTCATCTTTTGCTTGGAGTTTTTAAGGAAACTATATAATTCACTCATGGAGGTGACAGTGTAATCATCTTTGGGTTGCATTTTCTGTAGATAGACTATGCAATATCTAAAATCTAATATACTGATAGAGACCAAAGTAGTAGGAAATAAAAGAAGGAAAGTTGGTAGAATTTAAACAACCTGAAATAATTTCTAATATCTCAGATATTAAAAGGTAAGAGTTTTCATGCAGAGTCAGATAGAGGAAAGGAGGCAGCGTTGACAGTACCTGTCTCCTTCACCTAGCAGAGCCTTGCATGTGTGGGTCATTGGATATAACACACTGCACCCTTGGTTTGATCTGAACCCATAAAATGCTTTGCTACCCTCTTCTTTCATAGAGATTACTGCTGTGTTCCTTTTGTATAGATCACTGCACATTGTGATTCATAGGCCTATAAAATACCCAGTTGGCAATCCAACAGGAGATCATATGTCAGATGCTTCCCTGTGATGACGTTTAAGCAATGAAAAACTTTACAGGAAAACCCCATGAAATTACATACATCTTCCTTCATGAAAATACTATTAGGTTGTCTATTTTGTATGTATTCACATATGGAGAGATTCATGACTATGTGAAGCTTTGCATACACATGTGTATGGAAGCAAGGGGACAATCTCAGCTGTCATTATTTAAGTAATGTCTACTTTGTTTTATCAACAAGGTTTCTTATTGGTCTGGGATTAACTAATAGACTAAGATGAATGACCAGAAAGGATTTACCTGTCTCCTCATCCCTGTTGCTGAGTTTTCAATTGCTCAAGGGGAGGTCCCAAGGTGGGACACTATTACTGAGTCTATGGAGAGCTCACAAAAAGGGATCTATTCAAATGCCTGTCATAACTTCAAGCTTTAAAAAAAGAGGTAGGCTCTGTTGGATCAATCTCATATCCTCACACTTACAAGCAAAGCTCTTTATCAACTAAGCTATCAACCTAACCCAACAGTTGTATCTGTATGGTGTGCTCAACATTTTTTTTTCTCTCACCTTGATGAGGATCAAAAGGACATCAACAAAATGCAAAACATCTTAATAGCTAAGTAGTATTGCACTGTGTAAATTAACCAAATTTTCTGTATCCATTCTTCTGTTGTGACACATCTAGGTTGTTTCCAGCTTCTGGCTATCACAAATAAGGCTGCTTTGAACATAGTGGAACATGTGCCCCTGTGACATGGTGGGGCATCTTTGGGTATATTCCCAAGAGTAGTGTAGCTGGGTCTCCAGGTATATCTATTTCCAATTATCTTAGGAACCTCCAGATTGATTTCCAGAGTGGTTGTAGTTTGCAATCTCACCAGCAATGGAGGACCAGAATGAGGACATCCTAAGTTTTGCAAGCAAATGGATGAGACTAGAAAATATCCTGAGTGAGGGAACTCAGACCCAAAAGGACATGCATGGTATCTACTCACTAATAAGTGGATATTAGCCAAAATAAAAATTTTAAAAAATCATGCAGAATACTCAAGATACAGTCCACAGAACTCAAAAAGCTCAACAAGCTGAAGTGCCAAGTGAGGATGCCTCAGTCCCACTTGGGAGGGAGAAAAAAGCAATCACAAGTGGGGAGGGAGGCAAGGACCTGGTGGGGAAAGTGGATGTGGGGGAGGAGAGAGTGAGGGGGTGAGGGAAATCTGACCTCATATTGGGTGAGGGAAAAGGACTGAAGCCCTGAGGGCCAACAGAAAGAATGTAAACAGGCAACCTCAGGAAATGTGTTGGAGACCCTCCCCTCCAGAATGCACCAGAGACCTGGAAGGTGGGAGACTCCCAGGACTCAAAGGGAGGGGGACCTTAGATGAAATGCCTGACAGTAGGGAGAGGGAACTTACAGAGCCCTCCTCTAGCAGGAAGACAGGACAAGTGAGGGATCAGGTTGCCATCCCACAGTCACATCTCTAACCCATAATTGTTCCTGTTTGAAAGAATTACAGGTTTGGAAATATAGAGGAGCCTGAGGACAAGAAGGTCCAGCTACAGGCCTGAAGTAGGCTCAAGGGGAGGTCCCAAGGTTGGACACTATTACTGAGGCTATGGAGAGCTCACAAAAAGGAATCTATCATGACTGTCCTGCAGAAGACCCAATAAGCAACTGAAAGATTCAGATGCAGATATTTGTACCCAACCAGTGGACAGAAGCAGCTGACCCCTGTTGTTGAATTAGGAAAGACTGAAAGCTGAGGAGAAGTGAGATCCTGTAGGAGGACCAGCAGTCTTAATTAATCTGGACCCCCAAGATCTCTCAAACACTGGACCACCAAACAGACAATATACACCATCTCATATGAGGCCGCCAACATGCATACAGTAGAGGACTTCCGGGTCTGTGTTCATTCAGAGATGATAAACCTAATCCTCAAGAGACTGGAAGCCCCAGGGAGTTTAGAGGTCAGGTAGGGTGAGGGGTGGGGGCATCCACTTGGAGATGGGTTGGAGTGGGGAGGAGGTGTGGTATGTGGAGCAGAGGGAGGGTGTATGGGGGAACGGGGAATGGAATATGGAGTGAAAAAATAAATCGAAAATAAAATTAAATTAAAAAAAGAAACCAAAACCTAAAGGAAAAATACAAAGCATGTTATGCCCACTAGATTTGCTAACATATTACATTACCAACTTATCCCTCTTCTATGCATAGTTTAAAAACTCCTGATTTGGGAAACTATCTGAACACTGTGAGTCTCAGTTGACACAGGTCCTGTTCTTTCAGTAACTGGCTTCATGGTATTTAGGAACTACTTAATTTCTTTAAATTGCAAGGGTGAGGGTTGCATGTTAAATGGTTTTACTGTATTCTTTGCAACATATACTTAGCACCCTTTTGACAAATAAATGACACTTGAGATTCAGTAGTTGTTGCTATGAAACTTAATTTAATATGAGAGTGAGAGAGGAAAGCTGGTCAGCACAGATTAGTCTGGTCAGTCTGCAACACCCTCATCTTACCTGACCCTTATCACGATACAATATTTATCAGACTTACTGTCTGACAAAATTTTGAACCAGCCTAAACCTCTAATTTGATTACTTCATTTCATGAAACATAATTATTGGGCTACCTGTACCATGTTGTTTTATTGGCTTTTTAAAGATTTGGCCATATCCCTAGGTATGGTATTGTCAGTTGTATAAAATTCCTAATAAGAATTAATAAAATAAATAAAATAAATACAATAATTCCATAAAAGCTACTGTGACACAAAACTATAGTCCTTTCAATAATAATAAAAATATTTAATAAATATAACAAGAGTATTTGAGAAAAAGAAGAACAACCCTGTAAGGAAATAAAAAGCTCAAGCCAATGTACAGAATAAAAATGGAAACTGGGTAACTTGTGAGCTGGCTCAGCAGGTAAGAACACTTGCTAGGCAAGACTGCTGACCTGAGTTTCATCTCTAAAACCAATGGTAGAAAGAGAGAAAGAAAAAACTCCCAAAAGTTATCCTCTGGTCTGCACACATGCGCACTATGACACATGGGTCCCCATACATATCACACACCACCACCACTACCACCACCACCACCACCACCACCACCACCACCACCACCACTACCATCACAAGCAGCAGCAGCAACAACAGTAAAAATAAGTAAACAAATTAAACCAGGATTCACTACTTTAAAAGTTAGATCTTGAAAACAAACTGATTATTTAAAGTAGAGACTGGGTTAGTAGAATTCATATCTCGTTGGGCTAGATGGCACATGAATTCAACTGAGTCCTAGGCATCACAGCTGTCAACATTTCCTCATCTCCTGCAGAGAGTGTCTTGCAAAGGAGACTTCATTACATGGTGTTATTTAAACGACTGGGAGAAACAGAGACAAATATTGACTCTTTCTCCTTAACCCAGTGGTTATTACAAAAGTTGATTCTTGCGGAAAATAACCTCCTAAAAATCTCAAATTTGGGAAAACTGTTGATTGAAGAATTCATTCACAAAACTTTTAAAAATAAGACTACTTTCATTAATATACCATATCTTCCTTTTGTGTCCCCAGTTCATTAAAGGCAGCTTACCAACTTAGTAACCTAGGAAAAAAACAGAAAACCCTGGAGGCTTGCACCTAAATAATGGTGGCATACTAACTCAGTAACCTGGGGAAGGAGCCAGAACAACTATAAGGTTTTCCTGTCACCATCTTTAACATTTTCCTATCATCTATTCAGTCTTCACTGCTCAATGTCCGGAACATCTACATGTCTCTTCATTTATACTGATTTATACTTATTTCATCCACTAAGTATGTCCATGGTTATATATACCCGAATGTTATAACTCCTCCCTGGTGCACTCTACAATTGTAGAGGCAAATTAGCTCTTAATTTGCTGACATAATGAAGTAGAAACTTCATTGAATTTTATGGAGAGCATCATGATCTTGATCCTTGGTCCACTTATTAGCAGTATGCTTTAATCAGTTAGTTACCAGCAATCACTGTTCCTATTTATTACCTTATCTCTGTGTTTTTGTTTAAAGATTTATCAACTCATAATCATTTATCCATATCACTACTGGTACACAGATAATTGGCTAATTATCCTGGAATCAATACAATATATAATATTTTCAAATAAGACTTCAGATATCCTCTAATAATGCTAAGTATATGCAAACCAATGCCTGCATATACCATAGTGTAAGCAATAGCCTCGCATTGGGATGGAATACTTATGTCTTTATAACCTTAAAAAGACTTTATATTCCTGCAATTTAAAATCTGATAGAGTATCTTGTTTATAATGAGAAATGAATAGATATTTCTTGAAGAAATTGAATGTATAAAGCACTGGAATAATTAAAACTAGGATACAAAAACTTCAATAAAAAGTTAAAGTATGAAAATAGTTTGTCTCGGATAAGAAAATATAGCTATAAATAGTGTACATGTTCAAAACAATATAATTATGAAATCAATCACAATGATATTGTTTTATAATATTTGTACTTTTCAAAATGGGAAATATAAGCAACTCAATCTCAATCCTCAGAAATGTAGTAAACAGACGACAGTTAAATATATCCACCTCAGGATTTTGACCGGAATTAGGAAAGAAAATGGGAAGGAATGTAAGTGGAAAAGAAGGGAGGATGGATGGAAAGCAGGAGGGGTAAGGGGAAGACGTAAGAGTAACAGACACATCGGTTTTCTTGTATCTGAGATGACATTTCCTATAGAGGAAACACTATGCATGTTTGCTCCCTTTATAAAATGAGCTTTCACTCTCTCAAACACCTCTGAATCAAGAGTAGCAACAAATGTAGTGCCAGCCACTTCTGATACAGACCAAATCTTAGGCTGCCCATTTCCTGAGAATCCTTTCCTTAAGTGGCAACAAAAACAAGGACAAAGCACCTCCCGAAACCTGAGCAAACCTCCCCTCAGTTGGACGACTTTTCATATTTTCTTTCAGCTTTTATTGGGATTTTCTCTGTCTTCCTTTCCATCTTGCAGAACTGTGGGTTGTAAGTATGTGACTGTATACTCAGCTGACATGGAAGAGAGTAAGATATTTTTCAGCTCATCTTTAACTCATCTGAAATCAATCCTGTCAGCCAAAGGCATCCTCACTTTCAAGGACAATACCTTATCATGTACACAGATTGGAGAAATGTGCCCTGGGCTATCTGTGTCAAGAACATGCCTCTGGTCACCTCAGACACTTGTTAAAAATGTAGATGAATTGCTTCCCCACTGAACATTGAATCAGAATGTCTGTGATTTTTAACAAGCTTCTGAAAATGGCTTAACTTGGCTTTAAATCAGCTCTGAAGGAAAATTTGTACAAATTAAGCTACATTTCCATGAGGTACAATGTTAACAGAAAAAAAAAAAAAAACAGCTGCCCACCTGGATTCTGTAATATTATTTGTATGACAGGTTCATTCTATTCCATCCTGGAGATAGATGAGCCATTCTGAATATGTAACTGATAGCTAAAATCTAAATAAGGAATCCCATGGGTCCAAATTACATCCAAAAAGGGGGAGGGAGAACCTGAAGAGACCATATCTAGTGGACAGGTATGGTCCCTGTTTGATGGAAGAGGCCACCCACCCACCTCAAATATGTTAATCCAGAATCCCTCCTGTCAAAAGGAAATGCAGGGACAAAGAGTAGAGCAGAAACTGAAGGAAAGGCAATCCAGAGACTACCCCAACTAGGGATTCATCCCATCTGCAGACACCAAACCCAGACACTACTGCTGATGCCAAGAAGTGCTTACTGACCGGAACCTGGTATAGCTGTCCCTTGAAAGGCTCTGCCAGAGCCTGACCAATACAGATGTGAACATACACAGGCAAACATCAGACTGAGTGTGGAGTCCCAAATGGAGAAGTTAGGGCAAGTACTGTAGGAGCTGAAGGGGTTTGCAACCCCATAGGAAGAACAGTATTAATCAACCAAAACGCCCAAAGTTCCCAGGGACACATGGGGGGACCCATGGCTCCAGCTGGATATGTAGCAGAGGATTGCCTTAATCCTGTGGAGGCTCAGTGACCCAGGGTAGGGTAATGCTAGGGTGCTGAAGCAGGAGGGAATGGGCAGGTGGGGGACATCCTCATAGAGGCAGGGGGAAGGGGAGGGGAAAGTGGGAAGGGGGTAACATTTGAATGTAAATACATAAAATAACCAATAAAAAATGGAAAATAAAAACTAAATATTATTGGAATCCTAACAGAAAATTCTGACAGAGAAAAAAATGCAAATAGAAGAGGCTGTCAATAGACTTACTGCCCACAGTTTTTGTGTCTCTCTGAGCTTAGGGTATCTTTCAAATTGAAAAGACCCTGAGCAGGTCACATGATGCACATAGGGGTAGGCTTTAGTATTGATTATTTTTATCTATCTCTTATGCTTTAATATTACTTAGAAATAGTAATGTCTGTCATCACTAACCTTTCACAGGTTGTATATTAAATAGTACTCCCAATATTGTCCCTATCTTAATCTCCTGAACCTATATATTCTAATTTGTTGGGTTTTTGTATGTTTTTCTGTTTTGTTTTGTTTTGTTTTCACCTTGACCCAAGCTAAAGTTATCTTGGAAGAGGAACCTCAACTTAGAAAATTATCTCCATAATACTAGCCTGTAGGCAAATCTTTGAGACATTGTCTTGATTAACCATTGATGTAGGGTTCAAACCCACTCTAGATAGTGCCACCCCTGGGCATTTGGTCCTGAAGTGCTCAACAAAGCAGGATGAGAAATACAAGAGGAACAAGCCAGTAAACAACATCCATCTATGGCTTCTACTTCAGTGTATGCCTCGAGAATCCTTCTACACTGGAACTCCTGTGCATAGTTCCCTCGGGGATTCATGATTTATTCAAAGTGTACACTAGTACAAACTCTTTAGTCTCAAAGTTTCTTTTGGTTGTGGACATTAGCACAGGCCTAGAAGCCTAACTTGAGTACTGTGCATACACTGCCTTATACAGCAAAACAAGGGTGGCCTATAGAATTACCTTTTAGGTATGGAGATGTGAAAATTATCTGAATTACCCAGGTAGGCACATTATCATGATAGTGTACATCGTAAGAATAAGGTCTGAGATGGTAAGGAAATGGTGACAGGGTGTGGGAATAGGGAGACACAAGAAGATGCTTCATTTTGGTTTTCAAGTTAAGAAAAGAGGAAGATGATCAGAAGTGTAACATCTAGTGACCAGAAAGAGTAGTGGAATTTCTAGAACCTTCTGAGAAAAAGAGTTTCCGAATACAGTGGCATTGACTAGCTTGCATACACTTTTACCTTCTGATCTTCAAAATGGCAAGATACTACATACTTGTTTTCTAGTCTGCTTCTTTGGTGGTCTTTGCTCTTACTGGATTAATAAAAATGCAAAAATATTTCTGGCCAAAAGTTACCGCATTCTGTCCTTATGTATTTATACTAAGTTTCACCATAAAATATCTTGCATGTGTTTGATCAATAAAATATGAGACATAAATAGTTGAAAATTATATAAATCTACTGGGGATTGTTATTTCCTTTGTTTATGGATTCATCTGTAGTCTGGTGAATTCTATGAATCTCATCTGAAAATATCAATATATATATATGAAATGGAAGTCATTTATTTGCAGTGCAATATTGTTCCAATCCTAAACTAAGAACTTTAGACATAGAAAGCTAATCATATGAATGACAACCTAGTTCTCATGTCAAATACTTCAATTTATTACCAATGAATATAAAGTGTCTATAAGTGAAATACTTTGCTCATCTGTATCATTGAGTATGTCTTGGAATTTTCATTGAAGTAACGACTGAAACATGCTTCTAGCATGGACTTAAGCCTCACTGATCTGTAAAACGGCCTATCTTCATACCGTTGAATCTACCACAGTTACCCTGCTAAAGCTCTTTTCCATATGCCCACAGGAACGTTACTAGAGTTTTTAAGATTACTTTAGTCCAAGACATAGCAAACATACTAATCTTAGATAATGTAAGAAGGACAGAAGCTTATACTTCCTTATTTTGAACAGTGATGCAAAATGGGTGATTTATGGCCTGTATCAGACATGATGTGTAACATGAATAAAGAAATATGTTGGCACAAAATACAGAAAAAGCTATAGGCTTATATATAAGTGTGCTGGTTATTGTTATCAGTTTTGTGTTCAGAATTTATTTTTGATAGTTACATCACAATGAATTTGGAGAAATTGTAATTGGTCATTGGTCATGCCTAGTTACTCATATTAAACATGTTCATAGATAATTAAGCATGGTAAGATGCATGGAAATTCTTTATTACCTACACAGAAAAAATAGTATAGTATTATATATTCTATATTTTTAAATTCCATACATTGTTATGGCATATATGTATATGTATATGTATATATATATATATATATATATATATATATATATATATACATTTGAAAAATTAAGGTATGAATACATATATGATTATATGAATTCTTAGCTGACAGAGTATATAAAATGTCTTTCTAACAAAGATATGAACAAAAAGAGAAAGTTGATAGCACTAACAAAATAGAAACATTTGTTTTTATTTTAAAACTAAAATCAAATTTGATACAGTATTCTAACAAACATTATATGTTTCAGCTTGTAAAATATTTGACATACTATGAAAAACAGTGTTTTAATTAGAATTTCTCTTGCTATGACAGAGTAAAGTTGAGAAGAAAATGATTTATTTGACTTACATGTTCACATTGTTCATCACCACAGGAAGTAGAGATAAGAACTCAAACAGGGCAGAATCCTGAAGGCTGGAGCTGATGCAGAGGACATTGAGAGGTGTTGCTTACTGACTTGATTTGAATGGTTTGTTCAGCCTACTTTCATATAAAACCCAGGACCAACAGACTAGGGATGGCACCACCCACAATGGCCTGGACACCCTCCTTGATTAATCTATAATTGAAAAAAAAATGCCTTACATCTGGATTTCATGGAGCCATTTCTTCAACTGAGCATCCTTCCTCTCTAGTGACTCTTCCTTATGTCAAGTAAAAACTAACAAGTACAGAAAGAAAGGAAGGAAGGAAAAAGGAAAGAAAGAGAGAGAGAGAGAAAGAGAGAGAGAGAGAGAGAGAGAGA
>NC_034608.1:24531540-24541214 GCF_900095145.1 Mus pahari | reverse complement strand
GAAAGAAAGAAAGAAAGAAAGAAAGAAAGAAAGAAAGAAAGAAAGAAAGAAAGAAAGAAAGAAAGAAAGAAAGAAAGAAAGAAAGAAAGGAAATGAAAACCCAGCTCCTAGGGAACCAGTGATGAAGGTATTGTTTTTCTTCCATCCCAGCAACATCTAAGATGTATGTATTGTAATTAGTTACCAGAAAACACCACAAAAAAAAACTAGTTTGAAGGGGTTTTGTTTTGGTTTGGTTTGGTTTGGTTTTTTGCAATTGTCCTAGAAGAGACATGTGTATTTGATTGTGTGTCCAATTTAACCACTTACAAAGCATTAAAATATTGAGTCCAGAGGCTGGAGAGTTTATGCAGTGGTTAAGAGCATTTCCTGATCTTCCAGAAGACCTGAATTTGCTACAGATTTCTAATGTGGGGTGAATCACAATTATCAGTAATTCTTAGTCCGGAGACTCCAATGTCCTCCTCTGATCTCTGGAGGGAATGAATACAGGTATGTAAAGTCCTATAGTGTAACTTAAATCTATATTGTATACTATAAGCCATAAATGAACAACATAATAACAAAACATCCAAATAGAATTTAAAACATTTTTAGAATAAATAAATATGAAACACAAAATACAAGTATGTATACAATATAGGTCAAACATTCTTTATAGACAGTTGATACTAGATACATTAGTAAAGAGAAAGGATTCGATTAAATTATTTGTACATTAATCATAGAAAGAGATAGAGCTTACTTAAAGTCAAAGGAAGTATAAATCTCATGTTTTCTTTTTCTAATAGCTTTAGTTTTAGACTAGAAAAATAATGTAAAATATTTGATTATTTGTAGTGTGAAGAGATAGCTCAGTGTTTAACTATCCTTGTGGCTTTTGTAAAGGACCTGAGTTTGGATCCTAGCACCCTAATCAGAAGATTCAGGAAAAACTGTAGTTTAATTTTGAGAAATACAACACATTCTTCTTGCCTCCTTGAGCAACTGGCAACCAGACATACAAAACACAGACACACATATACACATTAATAAAAGTAAATATTTCTAAAGATTTTTGTCTATATTTTCAACTTTCCATTGCCTTAAATCTAATATTCTTTCACAAAGCTCCTTGGGCTTTTGAAAGTCAGGGTGTGTATCTGTTGCCTATGATCATAACTTAGTACTATGCCATTCCTTGTGTATCCATGGCTGCTATGAGAAACAGAATCTATGCAGGCACATAGGGAATATAAAACCACCAGGTAGCAACATGTGTATCAACTACATCACCTAAATCACTATTCAATAAATCATCTAAGTTCAAATGGTTCTACACTGTTACTAGTTTTCAAGTGCTATGGTGGCTCAGTTTTAGTTTATCTGTTTGTTGTCTTATTGTTGCTTGTTTTGTTTCTACCTTAAGAAATACTTAAATATTTAGCCAGAAGAAGTGACTGGCAACAAATATTTATTGACCAAATAATGAGGACCATTTGCTTCAAAAGACTTTTAAAGGTTTTATTCTGATTTTATTATATATGCCCCAAAATGAAATTCCCTCAATCTCCATCTTCAGAAAGTGCTGAGAAAATAGCAAATTTTCCTGAGCATATTAAAAGAGATTGTGGTCCCTTTCTCACAGACCAGTCCAGAGTGCTATTGTAGCTTTTACTGTCCTTTCTGTGTCAAGTGTGTATAACTTACTTGATGAGATTTATCTGAGTATGCCAGTAGTCTGACACTTTTACATTTAAAATTAGCCCACTTTGGAATTACTTTCCTAGCATGAAAGTCAGTCTAGCATGATGATATGACACTATAGTTCTTAGTAAGAACAATGTTGAGCTGTCTTTCCTTTCCTTGTCTTATTCTACAACAAGACCAGAGAAGATAAAAGTGTCAGCTTCCTTTTATTCTTTATAGGCATTGTCTGCTCTTTGTCCTCCAAGAAAGGAGCATCTTGCTGATATGATCCATTATTCCCACCATCCTCTTTTTTTTCCTCTCAAAATCTGCCTGAGACTCTTCTTATTCAAAGAGCAGATCACAAAGACAAAACTTGTATCTGCTAATTGATGTCAATATGCCAGATCTTTAAATGTATTTTCACAGAATTGTGACTTTAAATTTCAATGTTACTATGATGGTTTAATGAATGGCTTATGACACAGTTACTTGAAAGAAACTGTGCTATTTCCTTGGCTAATATTCTGTATTTACCATTAAAAAATAAGAAAATTATTTTCGAATTACATCACAACCAAAAACAGAAAAAATGTCAAATTTAAAATGAACAGGGTAAAATTATTTTATTGCAAAGGATAATCTAGAAATTGTGTTTGCACAATAATAGAAAATGTAAATTTACAAAATAATATGTCATAGATTTACATAGGGACCAGGGATCAGATAGGTCCTTTATTGAAGCCATCATTCATTCACTTTAAATTCAAATTCTTTGAAACACAAAGTTTCCCAAAACATTTAGCTCACCCTAACTTATCACAGAAAATAACAAATATGTTACAATCAAGATAAACAATATATTTTGTGAACTTCATATAATCTAAAAATATTTGCAAATAGAAAATAAGAAACATCTAAGAAGTCAACTTTAAAGTATTTGATTTTAGTCCTTTATATTGAAGTAAACACATTCCTTGTTAGTTGGCCATTACAACCTGCAAATGCTCCAGAAGGATTTTGAAATTACAATCTACTCCATAACCAGAAGAATAAGGTAAGAATTTAGATATTTATGTGAAGTTTTGTAATGTATATTACTAACTGAAACAACCGATTTTAACAATAATAAGTAGAAAGTATGAAATGTGAACAAAAATGTGAAAAAATTATTGGAATTTTTGTATATTTTCTTTTGCACATGAGAATGTTTTACTTATAAATTACAAACCAATAAAGAGCCTAATAGTTGCTGTCATGCATTTAGGAATATATAGATAGATAGATAGATAGATAGATAGATAGATAGATAGATAGATAGATATAGATATAGATATAGATATATAGATATATATTTGTAATTACAAAGAAATAGAGACCATGTATTTGAATGAGAGTAATTGGGTGCATGGAAAATGGTGGCATGATTAAAGGAAGGGGAAAATTATGTAGTTATATTTTAATTTCAAAAATAAAAATAATGTAAAAACCAAATTTAATCTAGCCAGCAACTAAGATCTAGTTTTAATCTTGTATATATTTTATAAAGTTGTAAGGGCTATGTAGGTTTGTGGCCTAGAGACACATCCAAGTCACACACATTTCTCTAATGATGTCTCAAATCCCAGCAGTCATGCTAAAGGAAATAGTGTTGGTCACAGCTAAACAGGCCCAGAGGAGAATGGATAGAAATTTGCAAATAGAACTGTTCCCAGAGACCTCCAACTTTGAAAGGAGGAATTACTAGCTATAAAGGGTGCCTGACAGCAGAATTTCTCAAACATTTAGCACATTATTCGTCCCAAACCACAAAACTATGTGTAAGCACTTCCAGCAAATCTCAGAAGGGAAAGAAAACAACTCCTACTTGTTAAAAAAGGATCTCACAATTTGTCACCTTGGAAATTTTCCATTGCAATGTCTTTTGTAAAACTTTTGTGGAGGAGCGGGCTAGGGCAGAACTTCCTTCACAGTCCTTGGTGCATACATCTCATAACACATCAACACAATGATGCACAAAAAGGTCCAAAGTATTAAATAAATTACATGTACAGTGGCAGGGTTTAGAACATACTCTTATGTATTTCATATTGGTTTAGCAACTGAAAATTAATAAATCATAACAGCCGAGATCCCTGCATATGTTAGTATGTTACTATGATGGTTTTGTTTGTTTGTTTGCTTGTCTCCTTGAAGGTGCAGTCTCTAAAAGAGCTCCAGCAGCTTAACAACTTTTACACTCAAGTATAAATACATTAGATCTTAGTTGCTTGCTACCCGATTTTCATCTTTAAATACAAATAATCTCTAATATGTGATTATTAGCACTTTACCAAAGGATATTCAGTTTCTTTTTTATTTTACTTCATATCATTCACAACGTCTATATACAAAGGACAATGTCTACATACAAAGGTATTGCTGAATAATCCTGTGAGTTGGTTGTCAAATTAAGGTCAAGATGCTCAGTGACTTGCTGAGAAAGTTTCTCCTTGCAAAGTGAGACTGAACAGTATGGTTCCTGTACTCCTGACCTTTCATTGCTTTCACCATTTATCATCTACACAAACAATTCTACTCTTCACTTATTCTTGCCTCCATACTAGCTACAATTCATGTACATGCCTGTGTATGAGGAGTGTGTGTGCAAACACTAACCTATTAAACCATCAAAGTGTTTGTGTTTAGTGGTTTTTTTAAATTCCATATCAAATTTCTTACTTTATGAATCAAATTTTTTGATACAAAATAAAAAAGAAAGCTGTTTAAAATTAATGGATAATCTTAAGTTATATATGGCACCGTCATTTCTCGGTTTAAAACTAATTCAAGTAACTGAACTGAACCAAAGTCTGGCGGTATATACATGTAATTTCAAATCTGTGGAGGTGAAGACAGGAATATTCAGAGTTTGAGGCTAGCCTGGATTACATGGTACTTTTTTCTCACAAAACCAAACAAAATAACAAAAACAAAATGTCTGGACTGGTTACTAGAGTGTTGGAGGAGAGTCCTCCTATTGTAGGATTTGAAAGATTGTAGCAAAATCATATATGCATTTTTTTATATATTGTGTTTGATTTCTTGCTAAATTTTTAGAATTATAATCCTACTCTTGCTTTTTGGGAGCAAATCATCGTGGGGAAGTCATTCAACTATAGTCACACGTACATGTGCTTTTTTGTATATATATATATATATATATATATATATATATATATATATATATATATATATATATTCTGACCTAAATCCAACCATTCTAAAATATTATATGAAGGCAACTTTCTAAGCACTTTTTGAATATTCTGCTACACTGTACATTGGGAAATATGGGCTGAAACAATTAAAATTTAACATTAGATACCACTTAAATATGTGTAGTAATATTTCCCTACACTATTGTAATTTCCTACAATTGTGGTGAAGGGAGAACTTCATCTGGTCATTAATCTCATTGCCCATGAAAGATTTCAAGGAAACATACCTTGTGAAATCCCTAGGCTATGAATTAATTCTGTCCCCTGTGTTCTCAACAATTTGGAAAACAACATGCTCATAACATGTTTTTATGGAAAACATGGAAATCAAAAACATCATAACCATTGAAAGATAGCAATAAATACAAGCTGTCTCATGTTTGAGTCTCTATAAAAAAAATTTTGTCCTCAATTACTAGTATTCTGTTCCCTACTCATTTCAGTTGGCTTGTATTTAAAAAAAATGGAATAGAAGAGAAAAATAGAAAATCTTGGTTTTGGATCAATCTTTCTACAAGTAAAACCTTAAATGTAGAGAAACTGAATTGTTTAGACAGTCAGCAACCTAATTCTGAAGACAATTTCAAAGTGGGCACAGTACTGGCAACCTAGGATTTGGGATTTAGTTCAGTGGTGGAGTGTACACTGAACAAGTCTCATGTCCTAGACTAAAAAAGAAATGACTTGACCACTTATATAACATCTCAGACCCTTATAACTTAGTTCTTTCCTTTTGAATAAAGGGGCTTAAAGACTATTCAGGTTCCTAATTTTGGACAAATATGACCAATTCTGACATATGAGATGAAAAAGTGAAACTTCAGTTTCATGAGGTCCCATTTGTCAATTGTTGATCTTAAAGCCAGACCCATTGGTGTTCTGTTTAGGAAATTTTCCTTTGTGCCAATGCATTCCAAGCCCTTCCCCAATTTCTCTTCTATTAGAATCAGCATATCTAGTTGTATGTGGAGGTCCATGAATATGAGAGAGCTTTCTATCTTCAGGGGTCTTCCTGGATTTCTTTCTTCAGAGATTAATGTTCTTGTCATACAGATCTTTTACTTTCTTGGTTATAGTTACACCAAGATATTTTGGCATAACTCTAATCAAGCCTGGAACCTCATAAAACTGAAAAGCTTCTATAAGGCAAAGGACTCTGTCAATAGGACAAAATGGCAACCTACAAATTGGAAGAAGATCTTTGCCAACACTATATCTGATAGAAGGCTAATGTCTAAATTATACAAAGAACTCAAGAAGTTAGACTCCAGAAAAACAAATAACACAATTTAAAACTTGGGTATAGAGCTAAACAAAGAACTCTCAACTGAGGAATCACAAATGGTTGAGAAACACCTAAAGAAATGTTCAACTTCCTTAGTCATCAGGGACATGCATATCAAAATGACACTGAGACTCCCACTTATACCAATCAGAAAGGCTAAAGTCAAAAACACAAGCAACAGCAGATGATGGTTTGGATGTGAAGAAAGAGGGACACTCCTCTATTGATGGTAGGATTGTAAGCTGGTACAACCACTCTGAAAACCAGTCTGGTGGTTCCTCAGAAAACTGGAAATAGCTTTACCTGAAAACCTAGCTATACCACTACTGGGCATATACCCAACAGATGCTTCAGCATATAACAAGGACACATGCTCCAGTATGTTCATAGCAGCCTTATTTATAATAGCTAGAAGCTGGAAAAGATGTCCCTCAATGGAAGAATGGATACAGAAAATGTGGTACATTTACATAATTGAATACTGATCAGCCATTAAAAATGAGGACTTTATAAACTTTGTAGACAATTGATGGAACTAGAAAGTATCATCCTGAATGAGGGAATCAAGACTCAAAAGGATATATGTGGTATATACTCACTGATAAATAGACATTAGCCAAAAAGTTCAGAATACCACTTACAACTCAAAAACCATATGAAGTTTAACAAGAAGGAAAGCCAACATGTAGATATTTTAAGCCCACTTAGAAGTGGGACCAAAATAAACATGGGAGGCAGAGGGAGGAAAGGACCTGGGATGGAGAGGATCCAGAATGAGAAGAGACAGGAAAGAAGTCCAGAGTGCCAGGAGAATGAACAGAAACATGTAGCAGTGGTAGGAAACCACTAGAAGGTTCGAGGTGGCAAGGATAAGTGAACCTTCCAGGACCCAATGGGGGTGACATTAGCCAAAATACCCAACAGAGGGGGACATAAAATCTGTAGAGATCACATCTATTAGATAGATGTGGCCCCCAATTGAGGAATGGATCCACCCACCTATCTTAAAATCTTTAAACCAGAATTGTTCCTGTCTAAAGTATATGCAGAGACAAAAAAAAAAAAAAAAAAGGAGCAAAGACTGAAGGAAGGGCTGTACAGAGACTGCATCACCTTGGGATACATCCCATCTGCAGACACCAAATCCTATCACTATTGTTGATGCTAAGAGGTGCTTTGCAGGAGTCTGGTATGACTGTCCTCTAAGAGGCTCTTCCAGGACCTGTGCAGATACTCACAGCCAACCATTGGCCTAAGCTCAGGGACCCCAGTGACAAAGCTAGGTTAGGGCTTAAGGAGCTGAAGAGTATTTAAACCCCATAAGAAAAACAACACTATGGACTAACAGGACCCTTCAGATATCCCAGGGACTAAACCACCAGCCAAAGTGTATGCATGGGCCAATCAATGGCTCCTGCTACATATGTAGTAGAGAAATGCCTCATCTGGCATCAGGAGGAGGGGAGGCGCTTGGTCCTGTGGAGGCTTGAGACTCAAGAGAGGGGGGATGCTAGAGGGGTAAGGTGGGAATGGGTGGGTGGGTGGGTGAGTGCCCTCTTAAAGGCAAAGGGAAGGGGTTTGGGGTAGGGAATATATAGGAAAATGACCAGGAAGGGAAATAACATTTAAAATATAAACAAATAAAATTATTTATTTATTTATTTATTTATTCCCCTCCCCCCACCGGGGCCGGAAAAAAATGAAACTTCTCAGAGTACATCTGGGGAAGGAAAGCAGCAAGGAACAAATCTCTATAATGCTGACTGTGAGAAGCAGGCATGTCTGTTCAAGATAATCCCTACAACTGCAGCAAGTATGATGAACCTGTGAGGAAAATGTCACAGTGGCTTTGCAGCCCTCCTCCATGGGGATGGCAGATCACTGTGACAACAACAGCAAGGCATACAGTGTGGACACTCCTGAAAAAATAACCACAGCTAATTAAGATATGTGTGTATGCATACATGCATGTTGTGGGACTCTTAGTGTTACTTTGATTAATTTCCTTTCAATATAAAAGGTTTTCTCAGAAGTTGTCATTGTTAGACTAGGAGTATAGTTCAGTAGTACATCTATATCCACCACAAGCTAAATGATAATGAAACAATAATAAAAATTTTAAAATGAGAATAACAACAGTGAAATAAATTTGACACTGGAGCACTGAACTGGTATGTTTCCAAAGAAAAAAACATTCTTTTGCATATACTATTTCATTGTGCTTCTTGCTATCATTAAAAGTCTTTAGAATAGAATAAACAAAGAAAATAACAATCCTTAAAGTGGTAAATTAACACACAATTTATGTTATCAATGACATGGAAAGCCAATGATTCTAAAGACTGATGATCTTAGTCTCTTAAGTGAGTTTGGAGTTTTCTCACGGAGACAAAAGAAAGCTTCTGGACTATTTCTGCTGCAATGTAACAGAAATAGAACTGCTAAAAAGAAAAATGTCAAGTAGATAATGTTGATAGTTCTATGTATTTTAAAGTTTAAAAGCACTGGCATTGTCGATAACTTCAAGATAGGGCAAGTTTGTGCTTTAACGTCATCAGAACTTTCTGTGTTATGTATTTGAAGCCTCACAGGAATCTTTTTGTAAGATGGAGGTGGAAAAACATAACATAGACTATTTCAAAACAACATTTATTAATGTGTGAAATTTAAGAAATACTAAATAATATTAAAAATCAGAGTCTTTGGGCTTATGTTCTTAAATGTACTTGTGTTATAAAAAAAGGCAGTGATTGGTTATTCTATAGTAAATAATACCAATGATTACTATGTTATTTTAAATGAAAATACTGTTTACCACCTACAGAGTCTCCATATTCAAAATAGTTACCTAACTGTTAGGAACTAAATGATAGATATTTAATATTTCTAAATGAAAACCTCAGAGTTGTGAATAGAATGGAAAAACATTTTACTGTGGACATTTTCTTCAGTAAATCAGATGAACTTACAGAAAATTTTGAGGATGTTTAACTCAACATGAAGGAAAAAATGATGACTGGGGAAGTGTCTCAGTGATGAGAAACACCTGTTGTTCTTCCCAGGTTTAGTTCCCAGGCCCTTCTTGGTGGCTTATAACCATCTGAAACTCTGTTTACAGAATGTCTGATGCTCCTTTCTGATATACATGGGCATTATACCTTCAGGCAAAACACTTACACACATAGCATAGATAAACCTAAAAAAATTATTTTAAAAAATGATAACACTCTCTAAAGAATAGAAAGTTCCAAAGCTAAATAACACTTTCTAATAAAAGGTTACCTTTATATTTGGTATTTTTAATTTTTTGGGGGGGGATGTAATACCACAACTTGAAGAAATGATATACATTAAAAATAGTTGTCATTTCCACATTCTTCTTTTTTTTAAATTTTTTTCCATTTTTTAAATTTATTATTATTTTCTTTATTTACATTTCAAATGCTATCCCGAAAGTTCCC
>NC_034608.1:24512926-24531150 GCF_900095145.1 Mus pahari | reverse complement strand
GCATTAGTATCTGGGTTTGGTGGCTGATGATGGGATGGATTCCCGGATGGGTTAGTCTCTAGATAGTCCATCCTTTCATCTTAGCTCTAGATTTTGTCTCTGTACAAAGTCGCTCAACTACTTTAAACTGTTTTCCAAAGTGAAGAATACAGAGAATAGAATTTTGTGTCTCTGCTTTGAATCTATTCTCCTTTAACCTTTCTCTGAAAAGACAAGCCAGACATCATTTTCAGACAAATGTTATGTGCAGAGAAACAGTAAGAACAAATATGCATTCACATTTCAAGTGCCAAGAACATTTTAATGGCATTAAAATAATTTTGCCTTGTTAGCTGCAGGGCTAACAAAAATAGTCAAAGAAAAACAGCCCCTGAAAAGTGTTGAAAAGGTATTTAGATTTATTGCTGAGTTCCCTGTGCAGTTACTGAGACCTTTGCTTTTACCAACTGATAATAAATGTCATGTATCTTTCATAGTCACGTCCCCAAGGAAAAACAGATCTCAGAATTGAGGTAAAATGTTCTTCATCTTTTCAAAAATGACAGACAATCCAAATAAAAGATTAAATTTTTAAGATGTTAATCCTTCAAGGTTAAAAAAAATTCTACAAGTAAGACATTTTCGATGTTAAATCATCTTAATTCGACAAGATGCATTTCATCTTAGTTGCTCAAGTAATAAATTAAATAAATATACCACATATGGATCAATATTTATTCTTCAGATCAGGCATATAAAGAAAAAGTGTATTGCATTTTCTGGATGGTTAAAGAATTTCATAAGGTTTATTAAACAATATTAAGTTGACAGAAGAAAAAACAACAAAACAAATAAACAACAACAAAACCCTGAGCTGAAAGGACTGTGATCTCCCATATACTCCAGGTACAAACAGGCTCATTCTCTCTTACCAACAATATTCCTCACCAGAAAAGCACCATTTTACAGTGTAAGAGTCACCATTTAGAAAGCAATTAGTGGTTCCTCAGAAAACTGGAAATAATTCTACCTGAAGACACAGCTATACAACTACTGGGCATATACCTAGAAGATGCTCCAACTTCCAAAGAATATACAAGTTCCACTATGTTTAAAGCAGCCTTATTTATAATAGCCAGAAGCTAGAAACAACCCAGATATCCCTCAACAGAAGAAGGGATACAAAAAAACGTGGTACATTTACACAATGAAGTACTACTCAAGCATTAAAAACAATGACTTTATCAAATTCTTAGGAAAATGGGTGGAACTAGAAAATATCATTCTGAGTGAGATAACCCAGACACAAAAGAATACACATGTTATATACACACTGATAAGTGGGTATTAGCCCAAAAGCTCAGAATACCAACAATAAAACCCACAAAACATATGAAGCTTAAGAAGGAAGAACACAGTGTGGATGCTTCAATCCTACGTAGAATTGGGTACAAAAATCACAGGAGGAGAGAGAGGAGGGGAAGGGAAAGGGGGGAGGAGAAGATCAGGTATCAGAAGGGACAGAAAAGAAGTACAGAGGGACAAGAAGTTGACTAGAAATATGTAGCAGTAGGGGATGGAGCACTGGGGATAGCCACTAGAAAGTCCCAGATGCCAGAGAAGCAAATGGCTCCCAGGACCCAATGTGGATGACATTAACCAAAGAAAGACAGATAGGACTTGTAGAGATTACCTCCAGTAGATAGGCGCAGCCCCCAGTTGAGAGATGGTGTCACCCACCCATCTCAAACATTTTAACACAGAATTGGTCCTATCTAAAAGAAATAGAGGGACAAAAAATAGAGCAGAGACTGAAGGAAAGGCCATTGAGAGACCACCTCGCCTAGGGATGATCTCATCTGCAGACACCAAATCCAGACACTGTTGCTGACTCCAAGAAATACTTGTTGATAAAAACCTGGTATGGATTTTCCATGAGAAGTTCTGCTAGCACCTGACTAATACAGATGCAGATACTCACAGCCTATCATCAGACTGAGCCTGGGGACCCTAATGGAAGAACTAGGGGAAGAACTGTTGGAGATGAAGGGGATTACAACCCAAAAGAAAGAACAATGTCAACTATCCGCACCACCCAGAGCTCCCAAGGACTAAAGCACCAAACAAAGGGTATACATAGAGGGATCCATGGCTCCAGCTACATAGACAGAAGAGTACATTTAATCTTCATCAGTGGGAGGGGATGGCTTTGGTCCTGTGGAAGCTTGATGCCCCAGCAAAGGGGGATGCTATAGCTATGAACTGGGGTGGGTGAGTGGGTGGTGGAACACCCTCATAGATGGAGGGAGATGGGAAGGGGGAGTTTGTGGAGGGGTTACAGGAAAGGAGGATATCATTGGAAATGTAAACAAATGAAATTATTATGAAAAGAAAAAAGACAAATAAAATTAAATATTCTTCTGTGACTATAATCCAACTAGGAAAAATGGTATAGTAGTGTAGGTTTATATTGTGAATATTTAATTATTTCTTAAGTGACCTTATTTTTACCCATGAACATTAGCCTTATCTATAGGAGCATCAAGTTTGTTTTTTAATCATTGGAATAGTCTTACTGCCATTTGTGTTTATATAAAATAAATGAGTCAGGAATAAGAAAAAGACAAACATGACATATTTATTCCTCAAAGGACTTTGAACACATCACAGAGACATTTACATACCAAAGTATTTATTGCAGTATTATTATTTTTATTTTTTATTTCATATTTTTAATTTATTTTTTCACTCCATATTCCATATCCCCCATCTACCCTCCCTCTTTTCCACATACCATACCTCCTACCCACCACACCCCATTTCCACATGGATGACCCAAGCCCCCACTCTATCCGTCCTCTAACTCCCTGGGGCCTCCAGTTTCTTGAGGGTTAGGTGCATCATCTCTGAATGCAAACAGACCCAGAAGTCTACTGCATGTGTGTTGGGGGCCTTATATCAGCTGGTGTATGCTGTCTGTAGGTGGTCCAGTGTTTGAGAGATCTTGGGGGTCCAGATTAATTAAGACTGCTGATCTTACTAAAGAATCACCCTTCTCCTCAGCTTCTTTCAGCCTTCCCTAATTCAACAACAGAGGTCAGCAACTTCCATCCATTGATTGGGTACAAATATTTGCATCTGACTCTTTCAGCTGCTTGTTGGGTCTTTCATGGGGCAATCATGATAGATCTCTTTTTGTGACCTCTCCATGGCCTCAGAAATAATGTCAGGCCTTGGGACCTCCCCTTGAGCTGGATCCCACTTGAGGCCTGTCACTGGACCTTCTTTTTCCCAGGCTCCTCTCCATCTCTATCTCCATTTCTATCTACCTCCAACTCCCCCAGCCTTGTTGACTTTCCCTCCCAGGTCCCTCCCTCCTTCCCCACTTGTGATTGCTTTATTCTCTCTACCAAGTGAAACTGAGGTGTCCTCAATTGGGCACTTCAGCTTGTTGAGCTTTTTGAGTTCTATGGACTGTATATTCCGTATTCTGTACTTTTTTTTTTCTTTTCCTTTTTGGCTAATATCCACTTATTAGTGAGTAAATACTATGCATATCTTTTTGGGTCTGAAGTCCCTCACTCAGGATGATATTTTCTAGTTCCACCCATTTTCATGCAAAACATAGGATGTCCTCATTCTTAAGAGCTGAGTAGTATTCCATTGTGTAAATGAACCACATTTTCTGCATCCATTTTTCTGGCTTGGCACACCCAGGTTGTTTCCAGCTTCTGACTATCACAAATAAGGCTGCTATGAACATAGTGGACCATGTGCCCTTGTGGCATAGTGGGGCATCTTTTGGGTATATTCCCAAGAGTGGTATGGCTGGGTCCTCAGGTAGATCTATTTCCAGTTTTCTGAGGAACCTCCAGATTGATTTCCAGAGTGGTTATACCAGTTTGCAATCACAACAGCAATGGAGGAGTGTTCCTCTTTCTCCACAGCTTCTTCAACATGTGTTGTCACCTGAGGTTTTGACCTAAACCATTCTGATTGGTGTAAGGTGGAATCTCAGGGTCGTTTTGATTTGCATTTCTCTGATCACTAAGGACTTTGAACATTTCTTTTGGTGCTTCTCAGCCATTGAGATTCCTCAACTGTGAATTCTCAGTTTAGTTCTATATCCCATTTTTTGATTAGGTTGTTTGGTTTTTTGACTACCTTCTTGAGTTCTTCATATATTTTGGATATTAGCTCTCTATTGAATGTGGGGTTAGTGAAGACTTTTTTCCCAATCTGTAGGTTGCCAATTTGTCTTATCAACTATGTCCTTTGCCTTACAAAAGCTTTCTGGTTTCATGTTGATCTTAGAGCATGAGCCATTGGATTTCTGTTTAGGAAATTTCCCCCTGTGCCAATGAGTTCAAGGCTCTTTCCCACTTTCTCTTCTATTAGGTTCAGTGTATCTGGTTTTATGTTGAGGTCATTGATCCACTTGGATTTAAGCTTTGTACAAGGTGACAAATATGGGTCTATTTTCATTCTGCTACATACAGCCAGCCAGGTAGGCCAGCACCATTTATTGAAAATGCTTTTTTTTTTCCATTGTATATTCTGTGGAGCAGTCAAGGTGCTATCCAACTGCACTGAGTGCAGCTGATCCTTAACTGCTCTGAGTGCAGAGGGTCCTCAACCTCTCAACTGCTCTGAGTATAGTGGATCCAATTGCTCTGAGTTCAGGGAGTCCTCTAGGATGTATCGGGATATGGAGTTTTCACAGGAGCAGACCAAATAGGAGTCTGCACCAGCAGCAACGACCAGGCAGAAGAGGTAGAAGGGACAGAAATAAGGGGAGTGGGGATTTTGGTGGGTGATGGGTCCTGAGTCTACCAGGCTCCCAGCAGCAGCTCTGGGACTAGGTGTTATGTGTGTGTGTGTGTGTGTGTGTGTGTGTGTGTGTGTGTGTATGTCGGGAGTTGAGGGGATTTCTTACCAACTGCTCTGAGTGCAGAGGTCCTCTAGTATGGATATGGGATATGGAGTCTTCATGAGAGCAGACCAACTAGGGGTCTGCCCCAGCAGCAAGAACCTGCACTATTTTTTATATTCAACTTGAGTTTTCATTAGCAGAGGCATGCCTATGTTGTCCCTTTGTCTCGTTCTAGTGCATATTGTTTCCTTGCCCTTAAGTTTTCTATGTTAAAATCTGAATGAAGATCCTCCTCTTTCACCACTTTTTCTGCCATTCTTCCTGAGGCATCAACCAATCTAACAATGTTCGGTTTACATTCCATTTAACCTCTTGTTGACACCTGTCTATTCTTTGGTTATGTCGGGATCACTTCTCATCAGAGGCTTATTTTTACTTCATTACAATAGTCAGAGCACACCGAGTGTATGAGTTCCACAATAAATAATGAGTACCTCATTTATATAACAAGACATTTCCAATTCACATGGAATCACCTCCATGTTGTAACCCTATTTCTCTCTCCTACTCATACTGTCCTAATTGTAGAGACTGAATCTCATTAATTTATTTAAATAGTAGTTTTTCATGTAACTTAAATATGATGTTACTAATTCTAAAAGTTGTTCTCTAATGATCTTCATAGGAATACTGTGAAAAACTTACATTTGTGCACACAGACTCTAGTGCGTGAATGCATGAGCATGCACACATATTCAAATTGCCCACTAAATAATAAAAGATGTAATAAAGTTTTAAAGAAGCACACTTTAATTTCTGGTGCTAAATGTTCCTTTGATATTTTAATAAATTATACATAGAATTTGAGAGAATCTACTCATGAACGAAATTCCCATATAGTTATAAATGTAGCAAAATTCAAGCTATCTAAAGTTAGTTCATCCCTGAATTTATGAAGCACCCTTGACTAACTTCATGAAGAATGATCTGCTTCATTCATTACCATGCTATGCCAAGACAAAAGGATGTCTCATAATTATTGATTTTTCTCAAATTATCCTTATTATCTGGTTTTGGTATCATTAATACATTATAGTTTTGTGAAATAATTAAAGAGAGATTCCTTTTTTTTCTTAAATTACTTTTATTTTATTTTATTTTTTAACAGTCATGAAGACCTTTTTCTTTATACTAGATATTTTTTTTATTTACATCTCAAGTGTTATCCCCTGAGTGTACTGGGTAGTTTTGTGTCAACTGGACACAGGTTGGAGTTATCACAGAGAATGGAGCTTTAGTTGGGGAAATGCCTCCACAAGATCCAGCTATAAGGCATTTTCTCAATTAGTAATCAAGGGAGAAAGGCCCCTTGTGGGTGGAAACATCTCTGGGCTGGTAGTCTTGGGTTCTATAAGAGAGCAGGCTGAGCAAGCCAGTAAAGAACATCTCTCCATGGCTTCTGCATCAGCTCCTGCTTTCTGACCTGCTTGAGTTCCAGTCCTGACTTCCTTGGTGATGCAAAGCAGTATGGAAGTGTAGGCTGAATAAACCATTTTCTCGCCATCTTGCTTCTTGGCCATGATAGAAACCCTGACTAAGACAAATTGGTACCAGCATAGTGGGGTATTCCTGTGACAACCTGACCATGTTTTGGGGAGGACTGTGGAAGGACTTTGGAACTTTGGGCTAGAAGATCCATTCAGTGTTAAGAGCTCTGTGGGAGGTTGTGTAGGAGGTTGGAAGATAATGTTGAGAACAGTGCAGAAGATGGAGGCTTGGCTTTGAAATTTCAGAGGGAAGATTAAAGGCTCTTATCGGGACAATTGCTCTTTTGATTGTGACGATCCTGTGGTTCTGGTTAGCTGGGGCTGAAGAATCAGCTGTGATTAACAAGATACCAGAACTACTAAAGCAAAAACTTTGCATTACTGGGACTATTGATTCTAGAAAGCTAGAGCTAAAAAATTAGCTGTGATTAAGAAGAGACTAGCAACATTGAGGTGACATCTCCTGGGAAGTATTTTCTGAAAGCACACAGAGGCTGTTCCAGAGATAGCCAGAGATAGTTCTGCTGCAGCAGAACTTGGTAATGTATAAGAGTCACCCAGGTGGTACTGGTTTTGATGGCATGAAGGGGTCATGCAGAGCAGCTGAAGCTCAGCACTGTGAGAGGCCATTGGTGAAGGTGTAGCCTCATTTCAATTGATGGCTCAGGACTGAAGGGGTCATGCAGTGTTTTTGAAATGCCAGGACCATTAATGACCACCAAGAACAGCAGCAGCAGTGGAGTACAGGCATCTAGAGCCTAGAGGAAAAGCTGTGTACTACAAAGGACAATGCTGGAGAAATGACCCAAGCCCTTGGAGGAGCCCAGATTGTGAGTTGGATCCCAGACATTAGACAGTTGGAGTTTAATTTTTGCTTTTGATTGTGACTGTGCACTGATATTTTTCCCTCTTGAAGGAAGAAAATATTTTAGTGGATCCCACAGTTAAGAGACTTGTAATTGTAAAAAGACTTTGAATTTTAAAAGATTGGATATTTTAAAGAGATTGAAATTTTTAGAATTTTCAAAGACTGTGTGACTTTTTAAGTTATTTAGATCTTGGGGATGAATAAGAAAGTAAGGGTTGAGGCTTACTAGTGATGTGTTTGTGTGTCAAGTTGACAAGGGGTCAATTGTACTGGCTAGTTTTGGGTCAACTTGAGACAGGCTAGAGTTATCACAGAGTAAGAAGCTTCAGTTGGTGAAATGCCTCTAAGAGATCCAGCTGTAAGACATTTTCTCAATTAGTGATCAAGGAGGGAGGTCCCCTTGTGGGTGGTGCCATCTCTGGGCTGGTACCCTTAGGTTTTATAAGAGAGTAGACTGAGCATGCCAGGGGAGACAAGCCAGTAAGTAACATCCCTCCATGGCCTCTGCATCAGCTCCTGCTTTCTGTCCTGCTTGAGTTCCAGTCCTGACATCCTTTGGTGATTAACAGCAATGTGGAAAGTATAAGCTGAATAAACCCTTTCCTCCCCAACTGCTTCTTGGCCATGATGTTTGTACAGGAATAGAAACCCTGATTAAGACATCCCCTTTCCTGATTTCCTCTCCCCCAAACCCCATCCCCTCCTCTTCCCCCTTCTTACCAACTCACCGACTCCCTCTTCCTGGCCCTGGTAGTCTCCTATAAGGGCCATAGAGCCTTCACAGGACCTAGGGCCTCTCCTCCCATTGATGATAGAGTCATCCTCTGCTACATATGCAGCTGGAGCCATGAGTCCCAACATGTGTTTTCTTTGGATGGTGGCTTAGTGTCTGGGAGCTCTGGGGAAACCAGTTAGTTCATATTTCTGTTCCTCCTATGGGGATGCAAAACCCTTCAGCTCCTTGGGTCCTTTCTCTAGCTTCTTCATTGGGGACTCTGAGCTTAGTCCAGTGGTAGGCTGCAAGCATTCACCTCTGTATTTGTCAGGCACTGGTGGAGCCTCTCAGGAAACAACTATAATGGGCTTCTGTCAGCAAGCACTTGTTGGCATCCACAAAAGTGTCGTGGTTTGGTGATTGTATTTGGGATGGATCCCCAAGTGAAGCAGTCTCTGGATGGTTATTTCTCCAGTCTCTGATCCATACTTTGTCTCTGTAACTCCTTCCATGTTCCCCCTTCTAAGAATGATCAAAGTATCCACACTTTGGTCTTCCTTCTTCTTGAGTTTCATGTAGTTTATGAATTATATCTTGGGTATACCAAGCTTCTGGGATAATATCCACTTATTAGTGAATTCATGTATGTTCTTTTGTGATTTGGTTACCTCACTCAGGATGATAGTTTCTAGTTCCATCTATTTAACTAAGAACTTCATAAATTCCTTGTTATTAGTAGCTGAGTAGTACTCCATTGTGTAAATGTACCATATTTTCTGTATTCATTCCACTGTTGAGGGACTTCGTGGTTCTTTCCAGCTCCTGGCTATTATAAATAAGGCTGCTATGAACATAGTGGAGCATGTGACCTTATTACTTGTTGGAGTATATTCTGGGTACTTACCCAGGAGTGGTATTGCTGGATCCTGTAGTACTATTTTCCGAGGAACCGCCAAACTGATTTTGATTGGTTGTACCAGCTTGCAATTTCACTAGCAATGGAGGAGTGTTCCTCTTTCTCTACAACCTCACCAGTATCTGCTGTTACCTTAGTTTTTGATCTTAGCCATTCTGACTGGTGTATGGTAGAATCTCAGGGTTGTTTTGATTTGCATTTCCCTGATGGCTAGGGATATCGACTATTTCTTTAGGTGCTTCTCGAACTTTTTTTTTTAAAAAAATAATTCCAGTCATTATCCTCTACTGGACCACCCTCCCACAGTTCCACATCCTGTCTCCAAGATGTCCCCACCCTCCTACACCACCCCACCTCCACCAGGACTCCCCATTCCCTGGGGCCTCAAATCTCTTGAGGGTTAGGTGCATCTTCTCTCACTGAGGCCAGACCACCCAGTCCTCTGCAGTATATTTGTCTGGAGCCTTGGACCACCCTGAGGTTGCATCCTTATTTTTTATTCTGCTCTTCTGTGAACTTTTTTCCTATAGAGAGTGATTTGTAACATGATAGTATCTGATAATTTGTGTTGAAAATATTTAAACCACTTACTTTTAAATTTTGCTAAAATACATTATAGTAAATCATATCATTTTGATCATTTTAGCTGTATGTTTGGAATCCTGAAGTATGCACCAACTCTTGCTCATCAATCCTCTACCAAACTATTTCATTTTAGCCAATGGGCAAAGAGTTTGTGCCCATTAAGCAGAAACAAATGGTTGTATTCTTATCTGCTCTTTTTATAAAATAAAATCAGTTTTGGAATATTAGTTTTAAACATAATAAAGGTGTCTGGAAACCAAGAATGTATAATGGAAGAACATAAAATATTTCATTTATAGAAAATTCATTTACACAAGAAGACATTGTATATGAACAGAATTAGGAGAAACCAGTATCCAGAAGGTTTCCTTCACAAGCAACATTCTTATTTATCTAAAATTCATCAGAGACTGTAATATTCTAGGACCCAGAGGATTCCTCAATAGAAGCAGCATCCACATGCCATTTGTGAGACGTCCCTAGAGTACTCAGTGAAATAGTCTCTAATGAACTGCAAATTAATCTGTGTTCAGGAAAGAAATAGCCATGCGCCTTGCTAAGCAAGATTCAGAGTTCTGAGTCTGCAGCTCATGCCCTCTGAATTTTAACACAGATTTCTTCTAGTAAGGCTTTCTCCCAAAGGTTGAGTGGAATTCTTACTACATTGATGTTTCTAGTAGAAATTGTAAGAGGGATGTCAGGCAAAGAAAAACCTATGAATCTTGCATCTGCTGTTGCTGTGAATATTTTTTCTAAAACCAGCTCTCAATCAGGTGTTTTAACCAGGAAAATAGGGCCAAAAGTATTATAAGTGCTCATCTCCACAAGTTTCAAAAATTATTTGTACCTACCTGTCAACATCTTTTCAAAGTAGCTTCATCTCTTCTGTCCTTTAGCCTTGCCTGTACATATCCACTGTGTTTGGAATTTCAGTCAGTTTGGGGTTGGTCTTGAAGCCTTAGAACTGGTAATTATGCTGTTGTGAGGGTCTTGAGACTTGACAATAGCCCTCCTCATGTACAGCTTCAGAGATGCCACTGGCTCAGAAATGTGTGCTGGAAATAGATGTATATAGAACTGAGTCCCTCCATCTCTTCTCACTGCATGTCAACAATGTGACTTTGATATATTTTACTTTAAGTGACTTTATAGAAAATTGGCCATGAGTATATATGAGTATCAGTAGAGGACATATTGGCATACTGACGTAACACAAGTAGCCCACATCAGAACCATAATCAGAAAGTCACCAAGGGAGTCATCCCCCTAATTTCCTGTTTTGTTTTCATTACTTCAGGACAAGAATGGATGCCAGATTGCTACAGTTCACAGAAATTCACACACTTTAGTGCATTAAAATTTTTCTTTCAAAAAATTATCAGATTAAAATATATGAAAGATATTATAGGTTAAGCCTACTTGCTGTGGTTGTCCCAAAAGACAACCATGTAAATTGTCAAATGAGTGGGCAATGCTTAGCTCCAAAGTACTTTTATTTGAAAAGTTGGTAAAGAATCAGATTTGGCCCCAGGGATATCACTGGTCCAGTTTGACATCAGAGTATGCTTTTCACTCATGTTCTCCTGATTTCAATAGGGAAGAAATAAGAAAAACCTTCAGGCAAATTTCCCAGCATCTTCCTCAGGCTTATCATTAAAGTCATCTGAGTTGACATCTAACAAAATAATAAAGAGATCCATCTCATTAAATTAGCTTCTTTTAAAGTTTTTTTTTTTATATCTAAGAGGGAAAATAGTTCTTTCTGTTAATCTTAATTATTAAAGTGTGTATTATCTTACTTACTTGGATTTTCTTTTATTTCTAAAAAATTACTAAGGAGATTTGAGCTGTTGTTTGAAGCTCTGTCTGTCCACAGCTCTTCTTGAAAATAATGAGAAACATCTTGGTGCCGTGTGCTATTGACCTGTCCACAGCAGTAAACTAAAAATGGTATTGTTTCATAAAAATGATTCCCTAACCTCTACATTAAATTCAGATAATTTGATTCGTGATCATATAAGGTCAGAGTTTCCAAACATGCACCAAAGGATATGAAATGCTTTTGTAATCTCACAAGCTCACAAATGGATAAATTTTCAAAGAAAATTAATACTTCATAAAATTTAGCTAAGAATTGAATGATTACTGTTATCAAATTATTGATCTGGACTGGTCCTTTGAAGCCTTTTACACCAAAACTATAAATCCTTATTCAATAAATTTTGCTTCTTTTATTTATAATTTTTTGTATTTTCCTTTTCCATCTTAGATTTCAAATTATCATTAATTCTAAAGCTATCTGCAAAATCATTAAATTTTTCTGCTATCCTCTCCATTATTTTGTCTTATTGCTGTTTATGAAAGAAGTCACTGAATTAGTTCTCCATATAAAACATACCACTCCCATCATGGATTAAAATGCCCATCTTTAAACATTTATGTTCAGTAAGCTTGGAGTTTGACAACAGACTTCATTAGGACTCTGCTTTTCTTCTCCTGCCTCCCAACCCCCCACCAAGGCCAGAACTTCCCACTATAGCACAATTATTTGGCAAAGTGGGAAAATTCTTTAGAAATGGTAATCTGAAATTGCATGATCTGACTCATTTATTCTGTACACTTAAACTGAGAACTGTCTTTAGAGACAACTGTTTTAATGACATATTACCCTGCTCCATAAGAATACAGCAAGTTTGAATATATCCAAATTGATTCTTAGTGATATTTCTAAAATGATTATTTTAATGCTATTTTAAAACCACATTCAATGCCTCAAATCCAATTCCAATAAGTGGAGAAAATAAACAATAATGTATCAATGTAAAGGTTCTACAAACAAAAATATGCATAAACATTTGGCAAATAAAATGTATGTTTAATAAAATGATGGTTTAAGTCAAAAATACACCCCATAGTTTTGAACACTTGGTCCGCAGATGATGGTACAGTTTGAGTAGATCTAGGATGTTTAGGTGGTGCATTCTTGCTGGAGGAAGTACATAACTGTGGTTGGCCTTTGAAGTTAAAATACTTGTTCTATTCCTGGTTTGTTCTCTCCGCTCTGCTCTGCTCTGCTCTGCTCTGTTACTGCTGTGCCTTCCTGTTTGCAGAAATGCTTCCCCACTATGATGGACATTTTCCTATGGGACTGTAAGCTAAGGTAAAGTCTTTCTTCCAAAACTAGATTTTGGCCATATTTTTATCACAGTGACAGAAATGCAACTAAAGTGTATACATTGAACAAAAATATAATCTACAAACTTGGGTTTCCATTCATGAATTATAATTCATAAGATCAAGCAAGGCTTAAAACTATCAGAGCATCAGAAAGGGACATAAGTTCAAATTTTGTTTCAAATACAGAAAAATACTATTAATTGCAGAAACAAAAATTTACATGAAGACAAACTTGCAAGGTGTTTTAGCCCTGTATCTCACAAACATTAGGTATTTCTTCAAGGAAAGTTCTGAATTCTATAAGTTTTCCTTTTAAATAAGATTTGGATACCCAGGGTGTGGTAAATTTTCTGAAGAGCAAATGAACTAGCTAGGGGTTGGCAATTTTGCTTCAAGATGAATGTATGTGGGGAGGAATAAGATTTCCTAAGCTTCTTACCCCCATATCAATCTAGCTGCTTTGCTTTCCTGAATGCCTTCACTGTATAGTGTTAGGGAGATATGCTGATGTGCTCAGTAACATGTATCTTCCATCTGGATTATATTGTAGGTGTGAAAGCTTTCCGTTGAAAGACAAGTACTTGCAAAACTCTAAAATTACTGAAAACTTTCTGAATAAGTGAAAAGTGAGAAATTACTACAGTCAGAAGATCTGAATTTTTTTCATTTTGAAGCTGAAATTACTCTAAAATCACTATTATTTTTATATTTATTATTCAAAAACCCTCCTCTTTGGAAACATTTGCTTGCTAAAGTTGAAAAGTTTCTTTATATAAATATACTTAAAAGTTGCATTTTAAAACATGAGCTATGCTAACAGTGAAGGTCAATTTGAGGGGTCAATAGGAATGAATATTTTCAAATTATTTTTCATCACATTTCAAAAATTTAAAACAGACTTGCTAAGATGTCATTCTAACACTAGTTCTGGATGTCTGGATGGGTTTCCTGAGTACTGCTCCTGAATTCATTCAGTCTGTGGCTCTCAGGACTTCCTGATGACCACTGTGATATCACCCACTTCTAATTAATGGTTATCAATTCACAGATTCAACATAGCTCCTCTAATAAAACTTTTCCTTATTGGGCATTTTTTAATTTGGTTTCTCAGAGAATCACTCATAATACACATATCTAGGTTAATCTTTATCACAATACCCAGATGAGAGAATGGCTAACTGGGAAATCTCCTCTGTCTGCTATTCTCATTGGTTATCTAAGTTTATCCCACCAAAACATATTTAAGGATCATCTTGGTTCCCATAAATCATCCTTTGAGCCCACCCATTCTTCATTAACTTAAAGGTATATTTTTTCTATGTTATCTCTGTAAACAATCTTAAAACGCGTCTTCCTGTCTTCATGTGTTTTTATATAGTGACACAAATGTTGCCTAACATAAATTCCTATAATGTTAATGAAATAGTATAGGACTGGGGAAATGACTCTGCAGCTAAAGTGCTTGCTACTCAAGTGTGAGGGCTTGGGTTCCTAACTTTGGAATCCATATAAAACTACTCGATGCCACATGAGTCTTTGAACTCATGTAGTGAGTGAGATTGGAGGTGAAGATGGAAGTGTTGAAGTGTTCTCAGAAGCTGTGAGACAGCAACTATGGTAACACACACACACACACACAGACACACACACACAGACACACACACACAGACACAGAGAGAGAGAGAGAGAGAGAGAGANACAGCAACTATGGTAACACACACACACACACACACACACACACACACAGAGAGAGAGAGAGAGAGAGAGAGAGAGAGAGAGAGAGAGAGAGATTCATAGAGACTCTGTTCTAAGCAAGGTGGATGAAAAGTACCAATAGTTTATCAGACACTGTCCTCTGACCTCCGTGTGTGTCATGGCATACACATGCTGAGAGAGACAGATACAGAGACAGAGACAGAGACAGAGAGACAGAGAGACAGATGCCCATATGTTCACAAAAAGAAAAAGAAATTGTCTAAAGTTTCTGCTAAGATTATAAAAATAAGCTGGATGTTATAACTCAACAGTCTCTTAGCCACTCTGAACATGTTTCTTTAAAAGTCAGAGACATGAATATCTACTCAGGTATCTCCCAGTAAAACCATCTATCCTAAAAGATTAAATAAAGTCTCTGATGAGTTAGTAATACAATTACAAATGAAGTAATACAATTTGAAAAACTGTTTGCCCTGTGTATCCAAGGTTTGGAAAGATACTTTCTGCCTTGTGAGAGAGTAATAAACACTTGTAACCTATAGTCTGGCTCTCAGAAATGAGCTTCAATGCAAATTTTGGCAATTTCTTTACCTTCTCAAGAAAGACATCTTTCATTTCTTAAAGCTGAAAGAAAATTCAATGGTTATGCTTAAACATGAAATCAGAAAGCATTTTTCAAAGAAGTAATAAGAACACAAGAAAACAAAGAATTAATCTCATAATTTAATTGAGGTATAGATACCAATATTGCTCTTTCTCATTTAACAGTAAAATATTAAACCTTAATTTAATATATTTGAATAGGCATTAATTCAGCCCCAAGTAGTGGACTTCATTTCAAACAAATGAAAGTAATGCACATCTGATTTCATTTTAAACCTAACCCAAAGCAGCCAGATTTCTACATGAAAGACATGAAATTGGTATGCAAAATGATCTCTGAAATGAATGCAATATATCAAGCACTGGGAAGCTTAGGTATTAAACATGGGGAAATGTAAAAAAAAAAATCTCATTAAATATTTTTCACTGTAGTTTGGGATTTGTTTCTTTTTTATTCTACCTTTTGGTCCTGAAAGAGTGAGCAAGGTAATATATGAATGGCAGAGTAAAAATAGGATTCTTTTACGTCTCATCTCCAAGGAGCTAAAATCTTTTGTAGCAGTGATCTTATTAATCCTCACTGCATCCCTGCAAGCTAGGTAGGTAAAAAAGAACTATATTAGTCATCTTACAAATGAAAATTGTGGGACAGTTATAGCTCTGCTGAAATGAAAGTAAAAAGTAGTGCCCTTTGACTTTGAGTAAGTTCTTCTGCTGACGGGGTTATTACCTTTAAGATGAGTTTATTTTGAAGAAAACTCACTGATATGGATCATGAAAAAGGACCAGCTTTTAATGTTCAATTATTATTATTAACAATTCTTATATTTAATGATTATATTGCATTGTGATTGAGCTTTTATTCATATTTTGATAGTTATACACACACACACACAAACACACATATATAATCTTCCCATCCCTGTCACCCTTTCTTCTCCTTCTTTCCACATAAAACTGTTCTTCGCACCTAACCCTATGGTATCTGCATCATTAGAAAGAGTGACACCACCCGTTCTTCCAGCAAGTATTAAGAGACTTTATCTCTTACAGAGGGACAATGCTTCTTGGACATCTATTCTACTTATGATGTAATCATGGTTCTAATTTTGTACAGGCATCTATAGCTGGGTTGTGCTTGTGGTTATATTGAAAAGGCCATGAAACTTTTTTCAACAAAATGTAAAATCCAGCAAAATATAATGATGTACAGAATATATGATGACACAAAAGAACATCAAAATGCATTCTAAGAGAATGCATATTCCAACATGTAGAATATCTTCTACACCTAAGATGGAATTGTTGCAAACATAATTTTTTTATCCTCAAGTAAGTATCTATATAATACATGAAAATAATCAAAATATATTAGGCCTTTTCTAGATATAACTTTGATTTTCATCTACTAGAACAATAATGCTCATAGTTAAGCATTAGAAAATAGCAAAACCAATGACATAAAATTTGTAATTGTACAAACACAAAAGATAGAATAACTCTTAGAAGACAACATTATAAAATAGCATCTTTGTGCTAAATTCCTATCCCTACACATATATTAGCCATGTATTTAGTAATCACTGTGTGATTTTGAATATACAGTTTAACCTATCATTACCATGTTTTTTTTCTTTTAATTTAAACAAGATATTTATTCTAATATCTGTATGGTATTTACAAATGTAATATGTTGTTAATTTAATGTGTTTTGCAGGGGAAACAGGGTGGGGAGATGGCTTAATAATTAAGTTTCCTGATTTATTAGAGGATTTTAATTCAGTTCTCTGTACCCATGCCTGGTAACTTCACAACCATCAGTTTCAGGGTGTCTGATGCCTTCTTCTGGACTTTAGTGGAACCTACACACACACACACACACACACACACACACACANAGAGAGAGAGAGAGAGAGAGAGAGAGAGAGAGAGACTCTCACACAACACACACACACATACACACATATTCACATAATCTCCACAGCACACAATCATAATTGAAAATAAACCTTTAAATGTCATCTATTTTATAAATGCAGAATGCAAAGTTGAGTACCATCTAGTGTTCTGTATCTTTATCTAACCTTTCTTCCAGTGGGGAAACACTTGTCCCACACTTGGACATGGAGTTCCCAATAGCTGTTTCGTCCTACTCCCAGTTGCCACAGGATGTCATCTTCATGGCCATTTTCACCGTCACTCTTCATAGATGGTATTTTAGCAGTGAGATTATATGATTACCTTCAGACTTTTAAGAAAGTTTCTGTGACCTTTCCTGCCAGAGAGCTGGTAAGAGAGCCATCTTTGCTCTTGTTCATGGCCGGGGAGAGGGTGGCCTGAAGAAGCGACACAGCTTCTGGGAAAGATCCCTTTTCTGGTTCCAGTCATCCGGCACCTTTCCTGCCAGAGGAGAGCTGGAAAGAGAGCCATCTTTGCTCCTGTGCGTGGCCCAGGAGAGGGCAGCCTGCAGAAGCAACACAGCTTCTGGAAAAGATCCCATTTCTGGCTCTAGTCATCCAGCACCTTTCCCACCCGAGGAGGGGTGTCTGCCCGGGAGGGGTCTCAAGACCTGAAACTGTGTGAGATCCATCTTTGCTCAGGTGCACTGCCAGGGAGAGGGCTGCCTGCAGAAGCGACACAGCTGCTGGGACAGACTCCATATCTGGCTCCAGTCATCCAGAACCTTTCCCACACAAGGAGGGTTGTCCGCCCAGGAGGGATCTCAAGGCCTGAGCTGGCAGGAGAGCCATCTTTGTTCCGGTTTGCCTAGGCTCCAGACTGCACTGACGAGAGTGTGGACCACAGAAGCTACATAGCTTTGGGACAGACAGAGCAACCTAATTTTTGGGACACACCGTGTTTTGGGGGTCCAGAAATTTGGGCACCTTCCTCACCAGAGGAAAGGTGGCCACTTGTGAGGGCTCTGTCTGTCAGAGCAGGTGAGAGAGTCATATTGTGTCCAGGGTCCCTCGGTGGCTAGTCTATGCAGGTGAGTGAATAAACTGCAGAGGCAACACATCTTCTGGGACAGGACCTGTTTTGGGCCTACATCTTCAGCCAGGAGGCAGATCTGAATGCCAGGCCTCTGTGTACCTTCCCTGCTAGAGGAGAGTTTCCCTGCAGAAAGTACTCTGACCACTGAGACTCAGGAGAGAGCTGGACTCCCAGGACTGCTGACAGAGGCTAACAGAATCACAGGAGGAACAAGCTCCAAGTAGAGACAACTATAACAACTAACACCAGAG
>NC_034608.1:24505821-24512915 GCF_900095145.1 Mus pahari | reverse complement strand
AGAGAAAGTACCCAAGGAGCTGAAGTGGGATGCAAGCCAAAGGTGGAACAACAATATGAACTAACCAGTAACCCCTGAGCTGTTGTTTCTAGCTGCATATGTAGCAGAAGATGGCCTTATCGGCCATCACTGGGAAGAGTGGCCCCTTGGTCTTGTAAACTTTATATGAGCTAGCACAGGGTAAGGCCAGGGCCAAGAACTGTGAGTGGGTGGGGAGGGGAGCAGGGGCAAGGGGAGGATATGGGGAACTTTCGGGATAGCATTTGAAATGTTAATAAAGAAAATAATTTAAAAAAAGAAAAGAAATTTTCTGTGCTGGTATTTTATTATTAAAATTAAAATTCCCTGACATTACTCAGTGTCTCTAACTATTTATGATTCTGAATCTTATTCTTCTTATTCATTTTTGTTATTTATCTACTGTTGTTTTTTAATTTATTCATCTGTCATATATTGCATCTAGACCACAGTTTTCTCTCCATGAACTCCTCCTAGTCTGTCCCCCACATCTCCCCTCTTCCCCAGATCCAGTCCTTCTGTTTCCTTTCAGAAAAGAGCTGGCCTCTCAGGGATATCAACCAAACAAGGCATAACAAGTTATAAAAAGACTAAATGTGTTTTGGAAAGAGCGGGTTGAATCACCAACATAATATAAACTGTTTTTAGAAAGCAGATCATTAAAGGAGACAAGTAGGAAAGCAATAAAGTTGTCTTAGATAACCTTAAATAATTCCTTCATGCTTTAGTGTCATAAATGTCCAGAACTGTGGGTGGAGAGGTATTAACAGTGAACAAAGAGACTGAACATGACCAACAGAAACATTTTATGATGCCAAAACTAAATTAAGTATTCTTAAAACATATTAAATTCCAATTTGATTTAATTTAAGAAAATAATTTATATTGATAGGGTTCTGTAATTCTACCTAAGTATTGCTTCCCCACAGAAGATATCATTTCCTCTAAAACCTCTTTAAACTGGAGAAAATATTCTGATACCTATATTGAGTTTGAAATTCTCATGATTTTATTTACTTCCCAGGATTATGTTCTCACTAATATTAAATTTATCTTATGCCATATAGGTAGACTTTCAGTAGTCATGTCTTTCTTCTATCCTCCATTGTATCCCATTGCTTATTATTTCTCTAGGATGTCCATTTTCTTGCTGGGTTCTATTGCACTTACATCTACTTTAAATGTATCTTTTGATTATTTAGATGAATTAAACTGTCAACCTTCACCACTTTCCCACATATCTTTTCAAGCTTTGTATATTTTGACTCATCTATAGCTGCATCTCATTATAAAGCTGCTTATTTAGCTGGCATGTAAATAATCCTTCTTGAAAATGCCTTTCCATACTCCAGCAGCAGCTTATTTTTGGGTAAGATTGGGGTCTGGTTTAAATAACACAGACTGAAGTGATGTTCCTAGCCTTGAAGACTTGATGTGCCAGGATGGGAGTATATCCAGGGGGACCCCCTCCCACTCAGATGAGAAGGAGTGGGGGGAAAGGGGAAAGGGCTGTGGGAAGGGGTGATTGCAAGGGGGCAGTGAGAAGGATATAAAATGATTAAATAAAAATTTAAAATATTAAATAAATAAATAATAAAATAAATAAATAGCACAGAATTTTGTCCTACAGATTCATCTCCTGGTTCTAAAGACACCAAGTCCAGCCCTCAAGTCTTCTGCCTTTGTGCTGCTCTTTGACTTCAGCTGCTCTGAGGCTCTCTTGTTCTTCTGCAAGGTAATGAGCTGAGGGTCTGGTTTTCTGTTTGAACAGAACTCCATCATTTCATTTTATGTTTGCTTTTTCAATTCTTACTAAACCGAAACTTATTTTGTCATTCCTATTTAAACTCTACTACTGTTTCTGCTGACAGCTTCTTTATGAATTGTGTCTGTAAATGCCATTGTTTAGCTTTTGTGAATTAAGTTGTGTTCTCTTGTCTTTTCTTTTCTCATTCTTCATTTCCCCTTTACTGTCCCTAGATTTGTCTTTTCACTGATTTCAGATGCATATATTATGCACTGCACTCCAACATTCAAAGGCAGGGCGATGATTGCAAGTTTGAAAGCACTTTAGCCTATAGAAAGTCCCAGGCCAGCTAGATATACACAGAGGGAAAGTTGAAAGAGATTCAGAGGTAATGAAGGTTTGATTTTTTTTTTCTACTTTTAAAAATACAGCCTATATATTATTAGTTTTTTCTTGAATCAAGTTAGTTTAGCCCTTTGGTCTCTTGCCTTAAGACATCCAAGGTTAATTATTTTAGTTGGTTTCTCACATTATTTTCTTAAAACTTTGAAATGTTCTAAATTTAAATTTCTTAACCAAGTAATATGTAATTGTTTAAGCTTAAATATTTTATTAGGTTTGTAGGCAGCTAAAGAAGGGTTGCTAGTAACAATTCTTCAAGTCAACAATATTTTCAGTATTGAAGAGTTAGGTTTTCAGAAAAGAATGGTGGTGTGCTCTGCTCTGGGAATTCAAAGGTTACAGAATATCATGGCAGTAGATGCTGGTGTGTTAATTATGGTTTTAACAATTCTCCAGATGTCCACAGCTCCTGATGTGGAAGCCGGATACCCTGTGTATCCCACCTGCACCTGTCCACGGCTGCCATAGATATTTGAACCCCACTGCCACAGGTGGGATATGGCCACCTTCCAACATCCATCTCATGACACTTTGGCTGTCTCCCGGGAAGAGGGTAAGGTTTGCTGCACAGAAACATTTATGATTTCATTAAAAAGTGAATCACAAGAGTCAAGGGGGCTGCTAATTGACATTTAGTGATATAAATTTAACTACAAATGAAGATATTTCTACCATTCTTGAGGAACCATTGCAGGCATTATATAACTTCCATAAGCTTTCTTATTAGAACAGAAAGCTTCCTAATGAGTTTTTCAACTTAAGGATAATATGCCTAAAATAGGGTATTAAAAGCCATATTTTAAAATGCATATATCTCTTTAAATTTTTAATTTCATTTTCAAAGCAGCTCCTAAAATTTTACTAAGTGATGTAGTGAGCTTTTCTTTGTTGTATTGTCTACTAAATCTAATAAGTTGATTACAGTTAACAAATTAGCTTTTCTCTCAAGTTTACTCTTCTAGCAACTGTATAAAGAAAAATAACATTTTGTGGCTTAAAGTGCTTTTTCTGTGCTAATTTTATGAAGTTATTTTTCAAATATAAACTAAGAGTGCATGAACAATGTTTTATATATAAGTTGTCTTAAATTATCAACATAAATATAGTCTTGGTTTTTACAAAAGGGATGTTTTTCTAACAAACTCTATAAACATACTAGTTACTTAAAAACAAATCAGCTATATGATATTTTAAATTTTTTATTATTATCATTTTATTTAATCATTCTATATGCCACTCATTTAATCACTCTACATGCCACTCATTGCCAACCTCCCAGTCACCCCTCCAACAATTCTTCCCACATTCCCCTTCCCTTCTCCTCTGAACAGGTAGAGGCCTACCTGATATCCCTCTACCCTGGTACATCAAGTTTCTGTGAATCTGACCACATCCTCTCCCACTGAGGCCAGGCAAGGCAGTCCATCTAGAAGAACATATCTCACGTACAGGCAACAGCTTTTGGGATAGTTTAGCTCCAGATGTTCTGGATTCACATGAAGACCAAGCTGAATATCTTCCACTTATGTGCAGGGAGGACTAGGCTCAACCCATGTGTGTTCTAAGGTTGGTGGTTCAGTCTGTGAGAGCCCCAAGAGTCCAGGTTAGTTGACTTTGTTGGTCTTCCTATAGAGTTCCTATCCCCTTAGAGGCTACAATCCTTACTCCTTTTGTTTTTTTCTTCTTCCATAACATTCCCAAGCTCTATACACTGATTGTGTATAGATGTCTGTGTCTGTCAGATTCAGCTGGTAAGTAGAGCCTCCCAGAGGACAGCCATGCTAGACTTTTATCTGCAAACATAAAAGAGTATTATAAATAGTGTCAGGGATTGGTGCTTGCTAATGGGATGGGTCTCAAGCTGGGACAGGCTCTGGTCCATCCCTCATCCCTGTATTTATTGTAATACAGGATAAATTTTAGGTAGAATATTTTATGGGTGGGTTGATGTCCCTATCACACCACTGGGATACCCGACTGGCTATAGGAGGTGGCCTCTTCAGGTTCCATATCCCCCAAAGCTGTGAGTCATAGCTAAGGATATCTCCCATTGATTCTGACTCTTCCTTTATCCCAGGTCTCTGTCTCTTCTTGGAGATGCTCCTCACCTCCCCATCCCCATTGGTTACAGGTTTACATCATTCTAATGGATATCTGGTCATCCCTGTCCCTTTACACACCAGATCCTGAAACCCGCATTCTCCTCTCCATCTCCTCTCCCACCCAGTTCACTCCACCTATCTGCCTTTGTTGGAGACCAGGTTGAGAAAACCCAGGCATCTTACATCCCAGGCATCTCACAGCCCAGGCATTTTACAGCATGCAGCTAAAAGCCATATAGTTCTTTGTTTAGAGTCAGTTGCCTCCTCTCTCTGCAAAGCCATTTGGTGGGAACCAGCAGGATTCCAGCCCTAAGCAAACATCAAAGACTGAGGGAGTCTTCTCACATTCCAGAGCTGCCCAGAGCTATCACCTTGGGTTGTTAGAAGCAACCGGACTTTGAAACTAGCTGATGCTCAGGAGCAGTGATGCCAAGGAACTGAGATAAATCACAAAAGTTTCACACTCCCAATTAGCCTCCCCACTAAGCTTCCTTGCTGTATTGTATATAACCTGAGCATTTCCCCTTAGTAAAAGACTATGACAAACATGCATGGTCTCTGTCTCTTTCTTTATTCCCATTTCTCTCCAGGTTTGTGATCCCCCTCAAGGACCATGGAATAATGTGTCCTGCGGGCCAGGACATGCCTTCTTTGACTATTTTATCCCCACTTCTTAGTGATATTCAAGCATCCTTGCTTTTGCCTTCTTTCTTGTTTAGCCTTCTTTCTTGGGGTTGGTAGAGTGTAACATAGGTATCCTGTATTTTATGACTAATATCTTCTTATAAGTGAGTACATACCATGCATGTCCTTTTGGGACTGGGTTTCTTCATTCAGAAGAATATTCATAAGATCCACCCATTGGCCTGCAAAATTCATGATGTCTTTATTTTTAATAACTGAATAGTATTCTGTTATGTAGATGTACCACATTTTCTTTATCCATTCTTCAGTTGAGGAACATCTAGGTTGTTTCCATTTTCTGGCTAATACAAATAAGGCTGCTATGAACATAGTTGAACAAGTGCTTTATGGAATGTTGGAGCATCAATTGGGTTATGCTCAGGAGTGAGTGGTATAGTGGGGTCTTGAGGTAGGACTACTCCCAGTTTTCTGAGAAAACTCCAAATTGATTTCCAAAGTGCTTGTACAAGTTTATACTTCCCCAGTAATGGAGGAATGTTCCCATTTCTCCACATAATCTCAAGCATGAGCTCTCACATAATTTTTTATTATTATTTTATTTATTTACATTTCAAATGCTATCCCAAAAGTTCCCCATACCCTCCCCCTGCCCCTGCTCCCTGACCAACCTACTCCCACTTCTTGGCCCTGGCCTTCCCCTGTGCTGGGTCATATAAAGTTTGCAAGATCAAGGGGCCTCTCTTCCCAATGATGGCCGATTAGGCCATCTTCTGCTACATATGCAGCTAGAGACACGAGCTCAGGGGTTACTGGTTAGTTCGTATTGTTGTTCCACCTATAGGGTTACACCCCCCTTCAGCTCCTTGGGTACTTTCTCTAGCTCCTCCATTTGGGGCCTTGTGTTCCATCCAATAGCTGACTGTGAGCATCCACTTCTGTGTTTACCAGGCACTGGCATAGCCTCACAAGAGGCCCCTATATCAGGGTCCCTTATCTTAGTCATTCTGACTTGTGTAAGATGGAATCTCAGTGCTGTTTTCATTTGCATTTCCATAATGCCTAAGGACTTTGAACATTTAAGTGTTTCTAGGCCAGTAAAAATTGAACTGTTGAAAAGTCTGTTAAGCTCTGTGCCCCATTTTTAAATTGGCTTATTTGGGTTGTTGTTCTTTTTTTTTATTGGATATTTTATATATTTATATTTCAAATGTTATCTCCTTTCCTTGTTTCCCCTCTGGAAAACCCCTATGCCATCCTCCCTCCCCCCAGCTTCTATGAGGGTGCTCACCCACCCACCCACCCAAATCCTGCCTCCCAGCCCTTGATTCCCCTACACTGGGGCATTGAGCCTTCCCAGGACTAAGGGCCTCTCCTTCCACTGATGTTTGACCAAGCCATCCTCTGGTACATATGAGGCTGGAGCCCTGTCTTCCTCCATGTGTACTCTTTGGTTAGTGGTTTAGCTCCTGGGAGCTCAGTGGGTGGTTCTGATTGGTTGATATTGTTATTCTTCCTATGGGTTGCAAACCCCTTCAGCTCCTTAATTCCTTTCTCTGACTCCTCCACTGGTGACCCTGTGCTCAGTCCAATGGTTGGCTGCAAATGTCTGCCTCTGTATTTGGTAGGCTCTAGCAGAGCCTCTCAGGAGATAGCTATATCAGTCTCCTGTCAGCAAGCATCCACAAAAGTGTCTGGGTTTGATGTCTGTATATGGGATGGATCCCCAGGTGGGTAACGTCTTGAATTCTTTATATATATATATTGGAAATTAGCCCTCTATCAGGTGTAGGGTTAGTGGAAATATTTTTCCAATCTGTAGGTTGCCAATTTGACCTATTCTCAATGTTCTTTGCCTTACAAAAGATTTGCAGTTTCACGAGGCCCCATTTATCGATTGTTGACTCCGACTAATTGGTGTTATATTCAGTAAATTGTCTCCTATACCAATGTGTTTGAGGGTATTTCCCACTTTCTCTTCTATATTTAGTGTATCTGGTGTAATTTTGAGATCATTGGTCCACTTGGACTTTTTTTTTTTTTTTTTTTTTTTTTATTATTATTTATTTATTTTATGACAGGGTTCCGCTGCTTAACCTTGGCTGTCCTGGAACTCACTTTGTAGACCAGGCTGGCCTCGAACTCAGAAATCCTCCTGTCTCTGCCTCCCGAGTGCTGGGATT